>NC_138227.1:22479861-22759861 GCF_964197995.2 Scardinius erythrophthalmus | reverse complement strand
GTAGGGTCGTGATTGATTTGATGAATGTTCAGCTGAGTCGCTCGCGCGCACTGGCTAAATATAAACAAAAGGAATCAGACTCCCTCCGTGCTTGTTGACATACAGAGAGATGAGATTGCATAGAACAGCCTTACAGGAACCCACAGTCCTGTTCACACAGACGTTTAAATCAAACTTGAACAAAATAATCATGTCATTTAACAATGCTTTGTTTATGAAAGTTGTCAGAAACTTTAAAACGGTGTTGAATGCAAAATAACGCGTTTTATCACCTTGAAGTGGCAATGACAGCACAGGGTTTTTGACAGGAACTTGAGCATAAGTAATATATCATGGATTTAATATGATTGTCTGTCTGTGGATCCTGCTATATAGAACCTTAAAGGTGTTACTAATAAAACAAGTTTGACAACTAATGAAATGAACAGCAGTTTTGAAAAATAAAGGCTTTATAATGATGCACACTACTGGCATAGGTTGAAGGCTCCAGTCAGATCAGTCTTCTAGAGAAAATATTTTTTTCTACTATTGAGACAATTAAGAGAACGGAAACATACTAAAAACGCCTTTATTAAACGTCTATACTAAATACCTGGGCATTTTAAGCTTCTTTTAGTGTTTTGATGTGCATGCATTCCTCTGACTTTGCTCATAGCTGTTGTTTTGTTCCTGAAAAAGTGTGCTTAGTTGTAGTATTAAATGTTCACTTGTAGTGTATACTTCAAATTCACTTCTTAACACACTTAGAGTTCACATCTAATCATGTAAAATAAAGTATAATAAAGTATAAAAAAAAGTTTAATAATCTTTTGTTATGCTTTAAAAGTACACTTAGTTTGATGTGTTGACCAACATACTAAAATACATGTAAAGTACTCAATTGTAGTGTTATTCAATTATACATTTAAAGTAAATATATTTTAAATAGACTAAATTGTAACGGCGTCATTACAAATGTGTAATACAAGTGTATTTAAATGCATGAGTCATGACATACAAGTTTCAATAGATATAACGTTAAATTTTAGTTTATCAAAAATTCTTGTTTGTATTTCAAAGACTATATAAGTTTCTAATCAAATGTCAATAACATGTTTTTAATTAAATGCAAATAAAATGCATTTTATTGTCCAAAAACATTGCATTCACTTTGCATGTAAGTATCATTTAAAGTATATTATTTCCATAATAAGTACTCTTTTTGAAAGTACACTAAAGTGTTTTTTTTTTTTCCAAGGGTGTTCTTGTTATTCTCAAGTTTAGAGGCTTTTCACAGGGTTTGGCTTCTCATGCTGCAGATTAGGGGCTCATAACAGTTTAATGAAAGTGTAAAAAGGAGTTTAGCCTGTTTTATCGCTAAGCCGGTGTAGCTCATTTTAAATTAGAGAGCTTAAGGCACTTGTTTGGTGGAAGCGTAATGCGCTCATCTGTATGTTCTCATGATTTGAATGACAGCTGCTCAACACAATTGCAATTACAAGCAGATTATAAGTCGCAGGATTCCTGAATGGAAACTACCGTATAACACAAGGATCGATTGTTTAAGCTGATCATCAGTGATGTGTGGCTTTTTCTTGCTTGCAATAGGCAAGTTCTCAGTGGTGGTTATTGCCTTGTCAGCAGCTGTATGAATGCAAAGAGCACCTTGAAACAATGACCTCACAGATGCCATTGCATGGTCATGGAAAACTAATCTGTCCTCTCTCTGGGGAAAGCTCTGAGTCAGGAATGAGAGGTTGATGAGGCATTGTGTTCTACATAGATGCCGGTTTGAGAGATTTTGAAAAGCTTTTACCTGAATCAAGATGACACTTGTTTGGATATATTTTTTTCTCTTGGATGATAATTTAATTTAAGAGAAAATTTTGATGTGATGTTGTTGGGTAGTTTCTGTTCATTTGTTTTTGTCATAAAATATGTAAAGGTCCACTAAAGTGCCTTGAAACGCGCAGCATTATTCAATGTGTTGGCGTAATTTCCACTGAAACAGGCAGACAGGATGGGACATATCAAACAGCTCCTCCCCTTTTTTTAAACAGCCAATAGAGTTTCATTTATATCACCGCTCGCCCAGATGCTATTGAGTTCAGTAAAGCCGCAGTTTCCTCCTTTCCTCTAACTGTCTCTCCTGCTAATTTCACCCATATCACTTTAAAATACAGCATTCTGTGCAGAATTCAAATGGATCCGATACGTTTTTTTTGGTATGCGCTGACTTGCGCATAAAGCTAGGTCTCGTCGCGTCTTGCGTTGGGTGGTGTGCACAGCTTTTTTTGTAACAGCGCGTGCGGCTCCGCATCTGAAGATGCACGACTTCGAGCCGAATCTGGCCGAGGACGTCTCACTGACCTGGCACCCAGTTTGTGCGTCTTAAATTAGTTGCTTACATTTACAAAATGAGCCTATAGCAAACATAAGCCATTTTAATAAAAGTAAAGGTCCATGTTTTATAAAATGTCCACAAAACTTAATGAAATGTTTAGTGAAATTAGAAAATATTTAAGAGATCGTTAATTTAGTTTGTATAGCCTACATACATGTTTTTATATCCACATATTTTGTTCTAATGTCACAAGTAATAATATCAGGGTTTACTGGATTTTCCACAATTCTTTTTGTAGTGTGGTATTGGTGATGTACTAAAATAAACATTGTCACGTGTGGACCTTTATTCTTCTCACCGTTGATTCCTGACGGTTAAGAGGACAATTACTTGAGTCGCCCCCTGTCGTTTCACAGAATAGTACAACGGCGAGCGCGTCGATTATAAACGCCTCGTCCGTTTGGGGAGGTGCCTCGCGGAGACTCACGCTGCGGAGCCAGGCGAAAGTATAAACAAGGCTTAAGATCCACTCTGCTATCATGTCTCTGGACCGGCGTGACACTAACGTCAAACCAGACTTCTTTCTCCTCAATGGAAAGCATATTTACTCTTTCTAAATAATTCCCGATCCCCTGTATAGAAATGTGGAATTTTCTATGTGCCATTCACCATGTAGAAAATAGTAAAAGTGTGAGCAATTGACCGATTTTAGCCACAGCTTCAGCGTCTATTTATAGCATAGGGGGCGGGATGCTTTAGATTCTAGAGAGCATTTGATTGGACAGAAAATCTGATGAGAAGCTCCAGAGCGATGTCATCAAAATCATTGATCCATATTGGCAGAAGTGAGAGACTGTAAGCTGTGAATGCTTCTATCTTCTAAATGCGAATTTTGTCATTGTTTTGAGCACACTAGCTTATAGATAACAGTAAGGCTAAGATATTCATACTAAAATCCGAATAAAATTTCACAGGGACTTTAAAGGGACTATAAAGTTGTCATCTTGTACTCACCTAACCTTCATGTTGCTCCAAACCTGTATGACTTGAATGAAATAATGAATGAATGTCGATGAGGTCCAATGTTGTTAGGATTCCAACGTTCTTAAGAATGTGTTCTTTTGTTTGTGTTTCACAGAAGAAATTTAGTCAAACAGGTTTGGAACGACATGGGGTGAGAAATGATGAGAATATTTTTACATTTGGGTGAACTATCCTTTTAACATTCGAGTAGATTTGGTCATATTGTGGCAATATCCAGGAAAAAGACTAAATGGTAAAACATAGGTGCATATTTTCCTGCAGTTTTGAAAAGATTAGCCTAACCAAGAAGACCCTTCCAACTGATGTGACAGGGGTGAAAAGTCATATTTTTGTTGAATAGTGGCCCATGAAAGTTTCATTAAACTGTAATCTTAAATAATCAAAGTCGATTTATCTGATCATATTTTTAATTGTCTTTGTGTTTTCTGTTCATATACCGTGACCGTCCACTCTCCATAGCACACATGAGCACGTCCTGCTCTGCCAAAGTGCACATAAGGGAAGCGATTGGTCCCTGACTTTTCTGGAATTTTAAACCATTCCTGGGAAACAAAGTGCTCACTGTCCATCGGCATCCTGCATTAAAATGGATGTCAATAGGGCTGGGCTATGCGTGCTGTGAAGAGTGCGTGTATTTTATGCGTGTACAGACAGTGTGTGCGCTGGGTTCTTCTCCAGTCTTGAGACTTTCATTTCCAGCCACGCGCTTTTCTCTTAGGGCCACACAGTAGTGGGCCGGAAAGAAGGAGGGATCCTCAGGGTTTCTCAGAGTTTTTCTGACATGCCGCCTGTCACGCTGGCCATTGCAATTGTCACACCACTTAAACAGTGCAACGTAGAATGCTCTTTTATGAAGTTACCTCACTTAAGTACTTATTTAGGAAGATTATGCCTGAAAAGGTTTTGGATTTTTTTATCAAATGTTAATTAAAAAAAACTTGTATAGCCTAATATGACTTGCTGTTTTTGTTTGTTTGGTTTTTATTATATTTATATGATATTTGTATTTTTGTAATTGAATTTTTGCCATGAAAATAGCTTTGAATGCTGACATGCCACTAAATAAAACAGTGCAACCAATAGTTCCTTGCTGCCTTGCACCACAAATATAAGCCTGCTTACCTAAAGCAGATTAACAGCTACGATTTGTTGAAATATCAGATTCGAAAAAGGTTTAATCTTGCTTGGACTACTTTGACACATTTGTAGGCGATGCTAAGTGAGCTGCTTTAGAAAACAGACTAGCCTATTACTTCCTAGTCTGCTAAATGTGTACTTGTTAAGTTGGCACTGTTGGTGGTGTGCTCCTGGGCTTTATTGTGTGATTATATAGAATATTCACTGTATTTGCTGTGGTTTTGTTGGTGATGAATTTACTTGACTGCTGTTTGGGGTCAGAAAGACAATTTTTGGAAAACGTCTTAAATGCTCACCCAGCCTTCATGTATTTTATCAAAAAAAAAAAAAACAAAAAACAGTAAAACAGTAATATTATGAAATATGATTTAGATAAAAAGTTTTTCAGCATCATTACTCCAGTCTTCAGTGTCACATGATCCTTCAGATATAATTCTAATATGCTAATTGGATGCTCACGAAACATTTCTCATTATTATCAATGTTGAAAAGAGTTGTAGTGTTGCTTAAAGGGTTAGTTCACTCAAAAAAAATCTGTCATTAATTACTCACCCTCATAACGTTCCAAACCCGTAGGACCTTCGTTCATCTTCAGAACACAAATGAAGATATTTTTGATTAAATCCGAGAGCTTTCTGCCACTTTCAAGGCCCAGAAAGGTTGTGAAGACATGGTTAGAATTGTCCATGTGACTACAGTGGTTCAACCTTTATTTTATGAAACGTTGAGAATACTTTTTTTCTACGCAAAAATTGTGTGCAGATGTTTTAATGGATTTTTATGGGAACATTTTCTTTCCTTTTCATCTCATCATTGGATACAAAGTAGAGGAAAGATTTGAAACGATGGTGAGAAGAGGGCAGGACAGGGCTGGGACATGTTGCAAACCTGGTTCAAACTTGTTTTGCCAAGAAAACGCCACAGATCAATATATCAGAGCAGTTAGTTGGCGTTTGTGAGTTGTTCGCAAGCTGTATAAATTCTAGCGCAGTCAAAGTTCTTTTGATCCAGAGAAGAGCCTTAGTACTCGGAAACAGTGAAGACCATTCCTCATCAGGGAACGCTTAGAGGGGGGAGAGGCCCCCGCCCCCTCACTCCACATACGCTTCATTAAGACGGCCAGACCATGTGTGCTTTCAACACTCCCACTGCACAGACTTTAACTGCTTGTGTGTGTTGGAGAGAACAAGAGCAGATGTGCTGGCCCGCAGGTGTGCGGCACAGGACGGAAGTCTGGAGAGCTGGAGGCGCTTTGTTTTAACACCTAAAGTTTGAGACTTTAGACTCAGGATGGGTGGGTTGGTGCTTTAAGGGCTTGGATGTTCTCTCAGGGGTGGGTGTGTCAAATTTAAGACTGTGCGACCTCTCGTTCTGCAGTCTGTGCGTCCCACATGTTACAAGCTGTTCTCCACCCAGTGCTCTCAATAAAGCCGTAACAGAGCCTTTCAAAGCATGAGCCACAGGAACCCAACATTCACACCTGTTAACCAGACCCATGGGTCCTCTATCATCTTAGCTTCCTTTCATAAAACTGTAAATACAATGGTTATATTTGTGCTTTTGATTGATTTTTTTCAGTGACTTTAATTGTCATTTGTATTATTAGATTTTGAAAAATCTGATTTTTTTAAATAAGAAATCAATGCTTTTATTCGGCAAGGACACATTAAATTGATCAAAAGTGACTAAAACCTTTATCATGTAAAAAAAAATTATATTTCAAATAAATGTTTTTGAACTTTTTATTCATCAAAGTGTCCTGAAAAAATGTATTACAGTTTCCACAAAAGTATTAACAGCACTGATAATAATAATAAATGTTTCTTGAGCAGCAAATCAGCGTATTATAATGATTTCTGAAAGATCATGTGACACTAAAGTAATGAATAAATAAATTACTTTTTCAAATTTGTAATTATTTTGAATTGTAATATTAGTTTTAATAGATTTTTGAGCACATCAGTGCAGTCTTTGTGAGCATTTAAAAAAATCTTGTCAACCCCAATTTCTGTGGTAATGTATAAATCAGCATTTTCTGCTGCCCTGCCCTCTGGTCTAGATATCAGCATCACAAATTGAAAAACCTATAAGCAGTTGACCGTTAGTCAAGGCTACGATAGCATTTTTTGGATGCTTTTGAAAGTTTGTTGGTTTTAATCACTTTCTTTTTCTTTTTCTGTCTGTCTCTCGTTCACAGCTCCCTATTAAAACAGGACAGCAAAGCACCCACACCAAAGTGAGCACAGAGCACAACAAAGAATGTTTGATCAACATCTCCAAGTACAAATTTGCCCTCGTCATCAATGGCCTGACCAACATCCTCAAAAATGTGAACAACATGGTAAGTCCACTAGGGGTGGGAATCACAGGGTACCTCACAATACAATACGATACACGATTAGGCTTTCCACCTTCAGTGAGGCAAAATAGGGGACACCCATACACAAGCTAAATAAATAAATAAATAAATAATAAAATGAAATAAATAAAAATGTGTCAATGGCATGGAACTGATTATTTCAACATGACAACTTGACAGCTCAACAATAAACCACGAGAAAACATGAGATCAAGTATGTGAGCTTGCAACAGAACACATTTTATATTATTATTTTACATTTGATTATTTTATTTATTTATTTAAAAAAAAAACTCTTCAGTATATGTTAGGGATTACTGAACCAGTAATCATATTTTTGACAATTCTGCATGGGTGGGATATTTTAAAAATTTATTTACTACTTAAATTGACTAGATTATTATGTAATTATTTGTCTCATTTTTATTTAAATAATGTAGCACTTTTTAAACTTTTTTTTTTAATTGCCATAAATTGTGCATGACAAATGGGATCATCATTTATTATGCATATATATGATTATTATTAATAATAATAAATTAATAAATAACATTAATTATAATCTATTAATTAATCTGTCTAATAACATTTACAAATATAATAGTTACCTGTCTACCAAGCTCTGACAATGTATGGAATATTATATTAAGAGATTATCCAAAGTAAAAAAAAAACAAAAAAACAATAGGCCTATACCTTTAAAAGCACGGATTTGTCTGTCACGGCATGCTGCTTTAAGTCGCATGTTCTCTAGACTCGTCACTATGGAAACAAAGACGCTAACATGCAATCACGCGAATATGAGCTTCTCTACTACTACTTGTGAAATTGATTTCATTATAATTACTATTAGTATTATCCACACTGCTAAATCCTTATTTGTTTATTCAACTATGTGTGGGTCTATGTAAAATCATCAATACATGTCCTGTATCATTTTGCCTTTAAATACGGGACGATTCCGTATTTTACCCGGCCGGGTGGCAACCCTATACATGATACATGGCTCACGATACCGATAATATCACGTTACAGCAATTCTGCAATAATCAATATATTGCTAGACAATCCCATAATGCTACATCACGATATCTGTCTAACTCAGTGGTCTTCACTATATTTTTCATGCGAGCCGCACTGATAGGACAAAGTCAGTAGGAGAGCCATTTTACCGCAAAGTATAAAAAGATACTTCCAGTCATAAATACCATGTCTGCCTATCAATTTGTCACCCCTGAACAATACAATATGCAATGCAATAAATAAAATAGAGTGAAAAAAAAACAACAACATTATTTATGATTTATCAGTCAGATTTGTAACTGAGACAAGATGATTTCCTTTAATGAAAAAAAAAAGGGATTTCCAGAAAATATTCATCCCAGAATGACCTTGTTATTTTTTTTCCTACATTAGCCCATCTTGTAGGCCTATCTAACCAACCAAGAGCACAGGCAGCGTTAAGAGCTGGAAAGACCGCCATATAGCATCTCTGCAGAGACTGGATATTTACATGCACAACTTTTGTTTCAGTCGGACTGAATACATTCCGATTGATGAATCTGAATGTATTGTAGTTTACATGAACGCTAAACATCGTGATGTGATACATGATCGGGTTGATGTGCGTGTTTATAAGTAAAAAGATTCAAATCGGAATATGAACATATGAACCGTTGTGCCGTGTTGTTTGTATTTATCACGCAGTAAAAATGCCCAAAGTCGTCTGTATGATAATCTGAAACAAGGACTGGTGAGCCGTTGTCCTGCTTCACTTCACAGATGCTGAGTGAAAGGAGAATTATAGAATGACAGGACACTCATTTATTTGACACTTTATTCATCAGGAGAACAGCTCGTTCAGCGCATCATACCTCGTCCTTTCAGTTTCGTTTTTTAGTCGATCAAGTTTTTTCACGTTCTCTCGATAAACCACCCCTTTCAATCCGATCGAAATTATTTGTAATAGAGCTGATACTTTTAGTTTTTAAAGGATTATGTTAAAGCCCTACTTGTTATTAATGGTTTTATGAAATATCTCTAGTGAATGCATTATCATATCAACGTATTATATTTACCGCCATGCGAGCCGCAAATTAAAGCTTGGCGAGCCGCATGTGGCTCGCGAGCCGCGCAATGAGTAACACTGGTCTAACTATTAAAACAAAATGCCTGTGAAAAGGTTAGGTGCATATTTTCTCTATTCAAGAGAGGTAGCTCTCTAGATTTTGGAACAGAGCTTTTATCACATTTCTCTATGTTTCTCATTCATAGCGGATCTTCGGCGAAGCTGCCGAAAAAAACCTCTACCTCTCCCAGCTGATTATCCTGGACACACTGGAGAAGTGTCTGGCAGGGGTGAGTAGCTCGTCCTATTCCAGAGTCAACTTTGTCCGACCTTTCGCTTGTTTTGTCTATCCTATGTCCTGCCTTTTAACAGCATTGTCCCACTCTTTGGTTTCAACTTTATATTTGAATGCTACGGCAAAATTGCTTTACAATCAAAATTGTTCTATTATTGCTTGTCCATGCCCTGACCTGTATCAACTTAAAGACTTCCATAGATTTTGTAATAGATTTTTACTGATATTGAAATAAATTTTCGGCAAAAAAAAAAAAAAAAAAAATATATATATATATATATATGGTCTTTTTTATCGTTTTTTCTTGACCAATATCTGTCTTTTTCTTTTACTATCTCTGTATAGCTCTACGAAATAAACTGAATGTGGTGAAACAGGAACTGCTTCATTGCCGCATGGTTATAGAAAATGAATCAACATCTTGGAATCTCAACTGTCAGCTAGCCAGAATAAAGTTTTCAACCATGCCATGGTATAATCAAAGCTAGATACACTAGAACAGTTGTTTGGGCTCAGTAAGAATTTTTAAAATACTTTTATTTATCAAGTCCAGAAATGTTTTTTGATTGTTCATGAACTTTTACTCTTAGAAACTTTGGGAGTTCTGGTAAAACCATTAAATCTTTTACTCCCAGACAGAGAGCTCTGAACCCGGCCCTGTCGGGACATTATTACATTTGCAGGTGTTTCCTTGTCTTGAGATCGTCTGGACTTTCCTGTATAGATTATGAATTTTCGCTTAACCAGATGCTACACAGCTGTTCTATGTCCTGTGCGTTTGGTTTTGTTTTTACAAAATTCTTTTTGTCATTTCCTTTTGTCATTGAGATGGGGATGTATACTTAGAAAAAAATACAGTTTACTGCTGTTCAGGATTCAATTCTTTTACTAAAATTGAAGAACCTTCAAGACAACTATGAATTTTTTTCATTAACTTGTTTTGGCAGTCATGATTTTTTGCCCCGAAAGTACAGAACTTTCCCTCTGCCGTTATTGTCACACATTTAGGGTGTTCAGCTTGACCCAGAATCCGTGCAGTGCATTGATCCACTAATGTGTTAGTTGGGTGCTTTGTTATTGGATTTCATTTCTGTTCTCTTCCCCCTTTCCTGCTTGCTGCTGATCCTGAAGTGCTTTCAACTCGCTGTAGTTTTAGTCCGGTTTTCAGCTTGCTTACTACTTTTATAAGTCATTCTTATCATTTTGACAAATTTTAGCCACCTATGGACAACCCTTATTTTTATGCTTGTTTGTGTTTTACAAAAACAGCAGACACCACAGCAGTAAAGTAATGTACACAATAAGAATTAACATTTAAAACACAGTAGATGCACACAGTAAAAAAGAGAAAATGAATAAAACGGTATACTGTGTGTTTGTGTGCATCATCAGCAACCCAAGGACTGCCTGAGGCTGGATGAGGCCATGTTGGTAAAACAGTTGCTGCCTGAAATCTGTCACTTCCTGCACTCGTACCGTGAGGGCCAGCAGCACGCCGCTCAGCTGCGCAGCTCCGCCTCTGCCGTGCTCTTCTCTCTCAGCTGCAACAACTTCAATGCTGTCTTCAGTCGTATCTCCACCAGGTACCTCTCTAACACACTGGGGGATCCACAGGGCTTTGTTCTAGGACCGCTTTCAATGTGTGAATCAGCCCCAAAAATACCTGCATAAGGACTAACAAAACTTGCTTTTTGTAAGCCTATTATAAGCCCAATATAAGTCTTTGTGATTTGTATGAATGTTGGGCTGGGTTTTGCATAGTTAGCTACTAATTAACCATTTAAAGTCATCATTATTTATTAAAGTTAATGTACCAATGTCTTCACATAGGTTGCAGGAGCTCACAGTTTGTACAGAGGACACAGTGGATGTCCATGACATTGAGCTTATCCAGTACATCAATGTAGACTGCTCCAAGTTAAAGAGACTGCTACAAGGTAAAGCGTGCTATATTTTGTTCTGCCTCAGTATTCTGAAAATGTATTATGGATGACTAATTTTATGGGTAATTTAGGGCTGCGCAGTTAAAATTAGAATCACAATATGGCACAGTGCAAGTATTAAACCACAAATGCAGTGATTTAAATGAATATATAGTCTTGTATTGCTTGATAACTTTCTGTATATTCCTTTTAGAAACAGTACTTAAATTCAAATCTTTGAAAAAGCCAGCCCAGCTTGCAGTAATCAGCAGTTTGGAAAAGGTATGTGCTTTTGTAAACAGTACAATAGATTAAAACACCGATATATACATATATATTTAATTTAATTGGATAATTCTCTTCATATGTAAGGTAATAATAGTAAATATATCTGATATGTTTGTATCAGGCCTTCTGGAACTGGGTTGAACACTATCCTGATGAGTTCACTATGCTTTATCAGAGACCCCAGACTGACATGGCCGGTGAGTGGCACAATAATTCATATCCTAACTGACTTCTTTACTAGTTTGCTTGATGAAATCCATGTTTTGTTGTGACAGAAGTTAAACTGTCCGTTTCTGTGTATGCAGACTGTGCAGAAAGACTGTTCGACCTGGTAGACAGTTTTGCAGAGAGCGCAAAGAGAAAGGCTGCTGTGTGGCCGTTACAGATCATCCTCCTCATCCTCTGTCCAGAGATCACTCAGAGCATCACCAAAGAAGTAGGGGGGGAGGAGAAAGCTAACAAGGTCAGAGTTCACACAGTGAATTACACAGACTGCTATTCCTACTCAGTGTTTTATCATTTGAGTCTACTCCTTTTGTTCCCAAAGTCTTTTATGTAGCAGTTGAGCAATGTAAGCAATGACAGACAAATATTCTGTGTATACAAATGCTTTGCAGACAAATCTAGCTGTTTTGTTGTCTTCAACAGAAGTCGTTTGTTGAAAGTCTACGGAAGGCTCTGGGACAACACAGCGGCAGCAGACAGTTGACTGAGAGTGCGGCCGTTGCATGTGTTAAACTTTGTAAAGCCTGCACCTACATCAACTGGGAGGACAATTCCGTAATCTTTCTCCTAGTTCAGTCCATCGTCATGGATCTTAAAGTAAGAAGGACCACTTTCTCAGTGAAGTACAGAGCAATTGAAGTCTGAAGGAAATTAAATGTTCGTTTCTGTTTTGCTTGTTGTGTGGAACTTTGCTCTCTTTTCTCTCAGGGTCTTCTTTTTAACCCCACTAAACCGTTTTCGAGGGGTGCGGGCTGCCAGAGCGCCGATGTGGATTTGATGATCGACTGCTTTGTGTCATGTTATCGTGTCAATCCTCGTAACAACCAGCATTTTAAGGTAAGTTCAGTTACTGAATGTTATAGCATTCAGCATGTTTCAAGGCAATTATAGCAAATAAGAGACAATCACTAACCCAAGATTTAATATTATTACTATCACACCATATTCAGCTAATCAACATTTATTTTAACAGTACAAATCTAAAAATTATTAAGCTGAAAATGTCAGTTTTCTGTAGCTATGTTTCCATTTAAAGTTGTGAATTTAACTTATGCACAAAATTGGAAGATCACATAAAACATTTTCGGATAAAGCAGCATTTCCGTCCCAGGTGTTCAAGAGAACACAACTGGCGCAAAATATCTAAAATAAAAATGGAAGTTGCTGCAATTGGAGAAGCCACTGTGGCTCTATTTTTCCTATATCATAAATGACTTGTGCTTTAGAGCATGCAGGCGAAACGCAGTAAACGCCATCATGTTTTCTTGCGTTCAAATGCCACATCATGCCAGGTTTTTGGGAGCACAATCGTGCAAGACAGTTCTGGGAGACGGTTCATTATACCAAATCATTTTGATGACAGACTTTGTCTCAGGCATTTCAGAATGATCAACTCTGTGCATGTTTTTTAATGCGCAATTTTATAATTTGTGCATCTTGGTGTTTCCATCCAGCATATTTTTTATGCGAAATCCCAAAATGGGCATAAAAATAGGTGGATGGAAATAGGGTTGGGTACCGTTCAGATTTCAGTTACCGGTACCTTTTTTCGTTAATTTAGGCATGTTTACCTCAATAACTGTAAAGAAACTAAGTCATTTGTAGAAGTTTTATTGACATTATGCCAGAGCTGCCTTGGTCGCTTTCTGGCATTGTCTGTGATGCTTGAATATTAATAAAAACAACCATTTCTATGAAATGTTTTGTTTTCCACAAATTCTGTGTTGCGAATTTTTTAGTAATCAAATGAAGACATAAAACATTAATTTAATTTATCTTTTATATGAAATTAAACTTTTTCTTGTCAAACAACATGTGGCACAACTGAGCTTTATACTATTGAAATTACAACAGAAGAAAAAGTGATTATTCCTTAAATAAATTTTTGATAATAATTTATTATTATTAGTATTATTATTAAATTGAGATATCTAAATTCTACTGTACAACCCTAATATATCAAGTTAAACCAAACTTGTATTTTGACAGGTTGTGGTGAAGACCTTTTGAGTTTCCGTGTGTTAATGATATAGCGATAGTTTTTCTAAAATGAAACTGTAATGCTGGTGAACTTCTGTGACTGTGTGAGCGGCTCTGTCTGGAAATGCATTCATGTTCTCATATAGTGAGACTGCAGAGGCTGAAAAACACAGCGAGCGTCACGCGTGCTTCAGTGTGTGTGTGTGTGTGTGTGGTAAATGAAACCGTGCGTCTGCGCCACTCATTCACACAGAGACCTGAGAACATTAAGGATTCGTATTTAAATATTCTTACTCTTGCTCCCAGATGCGTTATCAGGTACCGAAATTTGGCACTGATTGATTTAATGTGAATCGGTACTCGGTAGGTTCGGTTGGTGCTATTAAAAGTACAGAGTGTTAACAGCTATACTCAAGGTGCATGATTTTCTCGATGGTTTGTTGTAAAATCATTGCCACATCTATGTTGTAATATTTTCACAGAGATATTTTTTTTATAAATTAATTTCTTTACTAGGTATGTCTGGCCTCGACTTCTCCTCCTACCTTCCATTTCGTCCTGGTCAACTCCCTGCACAAAATTATCACCAATGTAAGTATGATTTCTTTATGGCCGTTCACATTGACCATGATTTGCGGTGCTCTAAAGTCATTCATTTGTAATGAGAGTTGACAATTTCCAACAGCTTAAGTAAAAGTTTACTGTTAAATGATGCAAAAGTATATGATGTAAATTATTATTATTATCATATTTAAATATGTAAATGAAAAAATTAATGTAATTTGTGATCAGATAAATATATATATAAAATTATTATTATTATTATTATTTTTTTTTTTTACACGTATGCTAGCATATGCATACAGTCAAACACAGCCTTTCAAAGTACAAAAATCATGTAGCACGCATGCAGTATGCGCATACTATTCTGGTGACGAAATTTGCATATATGAGGGCATGTAGACCCTCACTTAGGCGTAAAAACCAAAGTATACTTTTTTTTTTAAATAATAATGTTTGGGAACCATCAGTAATAATGCCTTATTAAAACTTTCACAATGAAATCGCATTCAGTGGAGAACAGCATCGTCTCACTACAGAAGTGTGCTTTAATTGCTTTAATTTTGCTGTTCATTGATGATTAATATTTCATGTTCCTGCTAGTCTCACCTGGACTGGTGGCCGAAGATTGACGCCATCTACTGCTACTCAGGAGAACTGCGCACCATGTTTGCAGACACACTGGGCCGAGTGATTCAGAGTCTCAGTGCCCATCCACCTCTGAGGATGACACCAGTAAGACAATTCTATACACTGACACATTATCATCCATACAGTTCATTATGTATAAATAGCATGTGTTTTTCTTGCAGAGTCTGACATTTAAAGAGAAAATGACAACTAGTTTAAAGTTCAAAGAGAGGTCCACAGACCTTGATTCGCGTTCTCTGCTGCTGGCGCTGGTCAAACTCATTCACGCTGACCCCAAACTAATGCTGCATGTGAGTACAGGGCAATAATATGGATTAAATAATCAGTTAGATTTTGTTAATATTATTATGAGTCACCTTTTGTATCAGCATATGTCTCCGCATATTACGCTAGGATTGGAGAAAGTATTTTAATGTCAGAACAGCTAAGCACGTGACCTTAGACCTGTTGCTCCTTTAATCCTCATAAGAAGCTCTAATCAAACAGTGTTTGTGTTTTCTAGGCTAAATGTTTTCTGATTTGTTTAAATCCTGGATTATCCAGATTAGTTTTTACATGTGGATTAATTATTCTTTATTTTTATTATTATTTTAAGATAATTTTTTTCGTTGAAAAATCTTTCTCGTTTTTCACACTCCTTCCATTACATGATTTGATATGAATTGTGATTTTTGGATAAAATAGTGTGTCTACATGTAAACTTAGCACAGAGTTGTTGTTTAAGGATGATTCTGATCAAATTTGACTTCACTAATTGCATTTTCACACCATCAGAACCCAGGGAAACCTGGTCAAGAGATCCAGAACAGCACAGCTGAGCTCATCAAAGGTCTGGTCCAGCTGGTTCCTCTCACACACAGTGCTGAGCATTCCCAGGAAGCCATGGAGGTATGACTGTTTGTTTCTTTGTACCTCTTATTTGTACCTCTTTCCATCTTTTATGCATAGTGTCCCTCACTACTATGCGATGTATTAGTATTGTTACGGTGTCAGTATAATATAAATTAACAATGCTTAGTCGTTCTCATTCAGAAATTTCCATTTATTTGTCACCAAAAGTACGACTATTGACAGCTCCAGGGCTTTCGTGAAAACTACAGATTATATTTCCACATTTTTGTATCCCCACCCATGGATAGTCAGATCGACAGAGGTTTATTAACAGAACAGTTATTGTAAGGATTGGTTTATCATAGCCTAGAAATCTAGACGCACCCTAGCGGCAGCAAAATGTATTTTGCAGCCGGGGTAGTCTAGCAACTCTTCATTGACTTTCGTGCTGGAAAAACCTAAATTGGGTCAGGCCAATCACATCGTGTATAGAGTAGGCGGGGCGGGCTTAACATAATGACGACAGAGTTGCGACGGTTCCCTGCTACTTGAAAACAAAGAATGGCGGCTGCTGCTGGAGAACAGTCTTTCGAATTGGCTTTGGCCGCGACTCTGGAGGACTTGGAGTTTTTCTTTGAGAAAAGAGCAAAGAATGGCACTTAAGTCATTCTTACAAAGGAAGATGTGTTCGTAGTTTTGCCGGCCAGATTCAAAAGTTGAATCTATCAACTAACGTTTGCTCCGCTGTTGGGAAAACGCTCTGGTTGGTTGAAGCACTGTCCTATTGCGTGCAGAGGGAATTTGAAAGACAGCCGTTTATCCCGCCCCTCGGATTGAGCTGTGTCTATGGTGAGTTGCCAGGCCTAACATCTTGATGTGGGTCTGGCTTGCCAGGCTAGGTTTATCACTGAAAATTGTATAAATTTCCGGTAATGTTTTCTGTGTGGACGTGGAATGAAGATTACCAGTATGAGCACGTAAGAAGTCTGCTTTGGGCCAATGGTAAAGTTCTTATGGAGATGACGTGATTACTCATCGCTGTTTACAGTAAGCTTTTGAATAGTTATTCTATTTAAATATACGCTAGACAATCACCTTTGACCTTTGCGCCACATCTCGCAAGCTTTTTCAACGTGTCGCACTCGAGACCCAGCCTTCTTTTCCATTCATCAGCGCTGTGGCTCTGCAGTTGGGTACTATTATGCGCGCCTATCAAAAAATGTTGTCAGATAGTGAAACTAAAGTGCTTCTCCTCATGCGGGCAGATGAAGACAACGGCACGGCGTTTATAGATCACTTCTGATGACTGACATTACAAAATTTACTGGTATTTTGGAGCTGATGTGTGAATTGTCTCTTTCTGGTAAAAAGCTGGAACGCCGTTGCTAGTGTGAACTGCATATTTGTGTATTTACCGGTTAAGTCATTTTGCCAATTTTACAGTTGTCAAATCCTCGCTACTCATGATTTCCAGTTTTACTTCCATAGAAACCATGGAAACACTAAAGACTCTATAATATACTTTGTGTTTTATTAGAGAGGTGAGCAACTGTTTGGATACCTTTATCGACAGAAAAAGAATCGTTGTATAGCTCAACACGGTTTGAATCCATGTTTGTACCCAAAAAGGTAGATCAGACAACACTATTTTGTCAAGCGGTTAATGTAGCATAATCAGAGAGAGCTTTATTTGTCGTAACAGTAATACAGCATTTTCTCCACCATACAATATTTGGTGATCAAACGTAACCGTAACAAAGTTCAAGTTCAGGGAAGGAGGAGGTGGACGTTAAATGTAACTTAAATGTTCGCCTCCTTAAACGAACAGTAACGTTAATACAACTTTATTACGTTAGTATTACTTTATTACATTAATATTACGTTATTATATTACTTTATTGCATTATAATATATGTTAAACTATTAAAAATGACAAAAGCACATAACAAAATGACTAAAACTTTAATGAAAAATATGAATAAATACTGTATTAGTATATAAATAATACTAAAATAACACTGCTACTCTGAACCCTTATAGTTGAGAATTTTTATTAAAACAAGTGATTTGCTCATCCTCCCCCAGGCATTGCTGGTCTTACATCAGCCAGAAACCATTGAGCTGTGGAACCCTGACGCACCCATTGAGACCTTCTGGGACATCAGGTGGGCATGTTGTTAAGGTTGGTTGAAGTTGTTGAGTTGGCGAGTGGAAAGATTATCTTACTATATTCTCCTTATTCTCCTCTCAGCTCTCAGGTTTTATTTCTGATCTGTAAGAAGCTGATTGGACATCAGATGATCAACAGTACAGAGATACTAAAGTGGCTCAGGGAGATTCTCATATGCAGGAACAAGTTTCTCTTAAAGAACAAGGTAAACCGTTTTCATCTGAGATAATCATGACTGATATCAGGTTGATTTTTAACCCGTGGTTCTGTGCTCTTTATTTCAGAATTATTAGTTAAGTCTTTACGCATAAAATGTGATGTTTGAACATTATTTCATAGAAAGTCGCCTTTTGTAGAAGCAGACTTTTTGGGCAGTCATTTATTTTTGTAATATAACATTTTCGGAATATTACCAGTAAATCTGCATTAATAATGTTTTTAAATCAAAATTTGATACCGAAATCTATCTGAAAATAAAAATTCATCCTGAATTCTGTGAAAATTGTCCACCCAGATGAAATGAGCTCATTATTTGCTCTGTTGGTCTGCAGGAGTGTGCCACACAGGGCAGTCTCATCCCCATCAGCAAACAGGCTCAGACCAAGCTGGAGGTGTGTCTCTACACCTTCCTGTGGAGCCCTGACGCAGAGGCTGTGCTGGTGGCCATGTCCTGCTTCCGGCATCTCTGTGAGGAGGCGGACATCCGCTGCAGTGTGGACGAGCTGCCCGTGCACACGGTCCTGCCCAACTACAACACCTTCATAGAGCTCGCCTCCGTCAGCAATATGATGGCTACAGGTTAGTGGTTAACCGTCTATGTAACATGGAATCAGACTGCCAGCTTTAAACTTGTGGGACACTATAATCTTTCCACCAAAATTCAGCTAAGGTTGAGTACCACTGAGGTGAACATGGACTCCTTGTGAAGGTTCTGTAAAGGAAAAAAAAAAGTTACTTTTTATTTTTTCTATTTTTTACTGATTTTCTATCAAATGCTACGGAAGATCATTGAAAGATAAAAAGACAATTATTTATTTATTTATTTTTGAATAAAGCATTTGATACTGATGTGACTAAATAATTTTTTTTGAACAAGGCGTTTCATACTGATATGGCTAATTAAGTAAATGATCATGATTTAGCATTTCATACTGATATGGCAAAATAAACATTATTTATTTCATGGTGTGATTTTTATTTTATTTATTGTCACAAATATAGCCTTTGATGCTGATATGGGAACAATGAATCATTCAATTGTTTTAAAGGGGTGGTACAATGCCCTTTTCACAAGATGTAAAATAAGTCTTTGATGTCCCCAGAGTGTGTATGTGAAGTTTTAGCTCAAAATACTCCACAGATATTTTTAATATAGCATGTTAAAATTGTCAATTTTTAGTGAGCAAAAACGCACCGTTTTGTGTCTGTTCCTTTAAATGCAAATGAGCTGCTGCTCCCAGCACAGGAGCGACTTTTGCGGAGCAAAATTTCAAAAACGTTCAGCCTTTTATGTTCAAACCGAAGTCAGAAAGATGGAGAGACTCAAGAAGGAGTGACAACATGTAGAAGCAACAGGACATTTGGTTAGCTGATAAATGGTTAGCTGATAAAGTTATGTAGCTTATGTGTAGTTATCTTTTAGTCATTGATTAGCATATTCTGTCTTGCTAATCTATAAATCGTGTTCAGGGGGCGGGGTTTATGTAAATTCTAGGGTTTGTGATGTCACTAACCCGGGAGGAAGCTTGTGTAGTCCCTACCAGCCGTTTGTTGTAGTCCTTAAAAAGGAATTTCTTTAAAAGCAAATATCTCCCTTTGCTTTGAACTTTGAGCATTGCAACTTTGCAGATGTTGTTTATGCTCAAACAGCAATATTACACACTAACTAAAGTTAAAAAAGTGAAATCATAATTAACCACCCCTTTAAAAATGTTTGATTTCATGGCATGGGTTCTTGGTCTCATTGCAAAATAAAACGGCCCTTAAACTATATGTTAATTTGTGCATTCAGGACGCAACACACTTCAAAAGAGAGTGATGGCACTGTTAAGAAGGATAAAGCACCCAACAGCTGGAAACATAGAGGTGAGGATATCATTGTGTGTGTCTACATATGCGTGTTTCAGATTTTTATTTTTATTGTAGCTCTTTCTCAACTTCTCTCTTATCTTTAGTTGACTACATTTTTTAAATATTTTTCAATATTAGGCATGGGAAGACACACACGCAAAATGGGAGCAGGCTACTAAACAGATACTCAACCACCCGAAAAACAAAGTGGAAGATGGACAGGTAGTTAAAACTAGACTGATCAGTCAGTTATATAGTTCCCCACCCCCCTGCTAAATGTTTTCTCTCTGTCCTCAGGAGTGGATCAACATGACAGGTTTCTTGTGTGCCCTTGGAGGGGTTTGTCTCCAGCAGCGCAGCACCCCTAGCCTAGGCACCTACAGCCCTCCCATGGGCCCCCTGACCGAACGCAAGGGCTCCATGATCTCCATGGGCTCTTGTGAGGTGAACAGCGAGACGTCTCTTAACAGGTTTCTAGAGCGTCTGCTGGCTCTGATGGTCTGTACACATGAGAAGGTGGGCATGCAGATTCGCACCAACGTCAAAGACCTTGTTGGACTGGAGCTCAGTCCAGCTCTCTACCCCATGCTCTTCAACAAGCTACGCAACAGCATCGGACGGTTTTTTGACACCCAGGGTCCGGTAAGAGATGCTAGCTATGACATAGGATTAGATATCATGTTAGAACATGCTCAGAATATAAAGATCAGTCTAACAAAGAAATTGTTAACATTGAAGTAAAAAAGGAGAAAGATTTATCAATGAAATAATAAATGTAATATTTAGTATTAAATAATTTATTTAAAGTATTTATATTATTTGATACTGATTTTACTGACTATATTCTTTGATTTTATCATATTTACTAAATACATTAAATGAATGTAAAATCAGTACAACAAAATCACTAATTGTCGTGAAAACTTCACATCGCTAAAATTCTCCTAAATTAATGCTACTTTTTTTTAATTCAGTAAACTGGCTATTCTAACAATAGATACAACACATTACTAAACTTAACCAGCATTCAAATGCCTTCCCTAAAATCCAGTCATGCATAGTTTTGGACACAAGGTGGCAGGAAACCTTTGTTGTCAAATCAATCCAGACTATGCAGTCTTTTTAAATACCGTCCACTCAGCACTCTGATCTATTTAATCTAGAATGTTCTGACATGCATCGAACCAGAAAATGTTTGTTACTGTTAATTTGATGTAATATTATCAGCATCATCTCTGAATCAACAAACACAACTGCTAAATTTTCTTAATATTGTAGTCATTACTATCACAACTTGTAATAATTGCTTTAATGAGCTCATTGTTTCTGCCTAAATGAATACATGTTATCAAACTGACAAAATACAAAAATGATTTGTATTATCTGTCCATTGCCGTTTGGACATTACTTGGAAAGTCACCTCTGATCACAGATAAACATACATCTGTAAAGCTGCTTTAAAACAATGGGCCTAATTGATGAAACTTTCGTAAATATACGAGCAAATTCGAAGTAATTTGCGCATAAAATGGACCTTTATGAAAACTCTCTTCCGGATTCACAATTGCTTCGTATAACACAGATTCGGTAGTTAAACGTGTGTGTATATGAATGAATTCCAAACATTCGGAAATAGGGTGTGCGTTCATGCTCATTAATAATTCGCATAATTCCTGGCCATGAGTTACAACTAAGCAAATTGCGTGTCCAGGAACACGGTGGAATCTTCTGAACTTCCTTCTCAGGTTTGGCTCCAGTATATTGCATAAATGCTAAAAAGACTAATTGGCCATATGCCTAGCAATAAATATTAAATTATCGTGTGTCCACCAAAGCATTTTTAGCCAGCTAAAAAATGCCTGGTGCTCTTCATAAAACAGCCAGATATTTTGGTTGCTATGATACAGAATATCCACGGCAGTAATGTGTTACTACTATCTAATTTTGAAGAATATTACTGAATATAAAAATGCAGTAAACAGCAAGATTAACTTCTCCGTTGTTGTTCAGTCTTGTACAAGTAGAATGATAGGTCGTGTAGTATTTGTCCCGCCCCTCCTCCACTGTGATTGGACGGCTGAGTAAAAAGTGACAGTGACGAGTGCTGCCTATTACCCAAGGTTGAACAGTAAAAAAAAAAAAGAAAAAAAAAAGACAGGGCAAATCAACTTGTGAAATATTATTGTTGTACATAGTGCATCAAATGTCATCAGTTTGACTAAATTAGCACGCAGAACGTTCAAATGTTTTACGCACCATTTAGACGTGGTAGGGAGCAGGTGTAAATTTCTGTCGTACCAACTAACATTTTGAAAATACGAACATTTTCGTGAGTCCGAACATTTACTTCAGAACGCCTTTACGAATGATTTACACAAAAAAATTGGATTTAATTGAATTAAATTATTTTCTTCTCCAGGTTCCCATTACAGACATGAACACACTATTTGTAGAGCAGACCATCGCCATCATGAAGAACTTGCTTGACAGTCACACTGAAGGAAGCTCAGAGCATCTCGGTCAAGCCAGCATTGAGACCATGATGCTCAACCTGGTTAGGTAAGACTTTACCCCTTCATATACTCTTATTCATAGCTGTTAGTTTTAATATCAGCTCTGGATTTGCATGGATTGTTGGTGTTTTGATGAAAAGAGTATTTGAAGATTTCTCTCTCTCTCTCTCTCTCTCTCTCTCGATCTCTCTCTCTCTCTCTCTCTCTCTCTCTCTCTCTCTCTCTCTCTCTCTCTCTCTCTCTCTCTCTCTCTCTCTCTCTCTCTCTCTCTCTCTCTCTCTCTCTCTCTCTCTCTCTCTCGATCTCGATCTCGATCTCGTTCTTAGGTATGTGCGCATTTTAGGGAATGTTGTCCATGCCATTCAGATTAAAACCAAGCTGTGTCAGCTAGTGGAGGTGATGATGGAACGCAGGGACGACCTCTCCTTCTGCCAAGAGATGAAATTCAGGTAAATTTACACTATACTGTCCAAAAATGGAATAGTATTTTTTCAATGTTTTTGAAATAAATATTTTTATGATCACCAAGGCTGCATTTATATAATCAAAAATACTGTAAGAACAGTAATATTGTGAAACATTATTACAATTTAAAATAACTGTTATCTATGTTAATTTATTCCTGTGAAGGAAAAAGACGATTTTCAGAAGCCATTTTTTTCTTTTTCTTTTTTAAATGCATCATTGCTTAACAAAAAAGTATTCTTTTCAATTTGTTTTTGTAATAAGTTTTATTTTCATCCATCTCTGGTTTGCATTTTCTCACTATCTCTGTTTTTTCACATAAAAAAAAACATTATTGTCATCTTTTGATTTGTTGTGATCATTTCGTTTGTGAATCATGCGGTTATGGATTGTTTAACTTTGTTGCTTTTCTCAGAAATAAAATGGTGGAGTACCTAACAGACTGGGTGATGGGAACCTCCAATCAAGCAGCGGACGATGACATCAAATGTCTGACCCGGTATATCGCCTTTGCAGTTTCATAGCATTTATTAAATGTTTAGTTTCTTAAAACCTGTGGTTTTGCCAATTGCATGTTCTTTTCTTATTCTGTGTTTATTCAAACATGTCGTACAGGGATCTGGACCAAGCGAGTATGGAGGCAGTGGTTTCACTGTTAGCTGGTCTTCCCCTGCAGCCTGAGGAGGGTGATGGCGTTGAGCTCATGGAGGCCAAATCTCAGCTCTTCCTCAAGTAGGATCATTCATTCAACTCTTTAGTTTTGTCCTTCAAAGAGGACCTATTATGCTGCTGCAACAATGTAAAAAATGTGAAAAATAAGTTAGGGGGGTGGGTTAATATGGCCTCTTTAAGGTCTGTTTTCTGGGCAGTCATCTCTTCTCTTTCTCCTTTAGATACTTCACACTGTTCATGAACCTGTTGAATGACTGCAGCGAGGTCGAGGAAGACGGCCAGCAGGTGGCAGGGCGGAAACGTGGCATGTCTAGACGACTGGCATCTTTGCGGCACTGCACAGTGCTGGCCATGTCTAACCTGCTCAACGCCAATGTGGACAGCGGCCTCATGCACTCCATTGGTGAGAAGCACTTACATTATTATTGATTCTTACTGTAATTGGTGAGTCGTTATGAGTGAAGAAGAAAAGGATTCTGATATCTCTGAACAGGTCTAGGGTACCATAAGGACCTGCAGACACGGGCTACGTTTATGGAGGTGCTCACTAAGATCCTCCAGCAAGGGACGGAGTTCGACACACTCGCAGAGACGGTGCTTGCAGACCGCTTTGAGAGACTTGTTGAGCTGGTCACCATGATGGGAGATCAGGGCGAACTGCCTATAGCCATGGCACTGGCCAATGTGGTCCCTTGCTCTCAATGGGTGAGAGATATTAACAACTCTGTTTAACTTTACAGTTTTGACAAAATAAGAACAGTTAAAAGGTTTTAAAGGTTTATAAACTCTATCATGTTGAGTTAGAAATATCATGGTTTGATCATCTTTTTTTTCCTTACTCAGCTAGGGTTTAGATGCTGAAAAATTCATACAAATATATAAAAACAAAGTTGATACAATAATTAAATTTCGTTGTGAATTGTTTTTTATGTAGTTTTGTATTTTTGCATGCTATTA
The DNA here is from genome assembly GCF_964197995.2 of Scardinius erythrophthalmus. NCBI lineage: Eukaryota > Metazoa > Chordata > Actinopteri > Cypriniformes > Leuciscidae > Scardinius > Scardinius erythrophthalmus. The sequence goes on along the minus strand of NC_138227.1, from coordinate 22,735,330 downwards.
TGAAATGGCCACACAATTATAGTTCACCAAAAAATAATTTACTCACCCTTATCATTTCCTCACCCTCATGTAATTCCAAAACTGTTTGACTAACTTTCTTTTGTGGACCATAAAAGAAGATATTTTGAGAACTCAAAACTCAAGAACTCAACGTGGTCCATTGTTGTTTGGTTCCCAGTTATCTTCACAATATCTTCTTTTGTTCTGTAAAAGATAAAAGTCAAATAGCTTTTAAACTATCCCTTTAACACTGTTTTGCTCACTAAGAGACACTGGGTGTATTGTTGGTCATTGGAGAGCTGTTGTGCTCAATGTTCTGATGGTTTTCAGGATGAGCTGGCCAGGGTGTTGGTGACACTGTTCGACTCTCGCCATCTGCTGTATCAGCTGCTATGGAATATGTTCTCAAAAGAGGTGGAGCTGGCCGACTCTATGCAGACCCTCTTCAGAGGAAACAGCCTAGCCAGCAAGATTATGACCTTTTGCTTTAAGGTAACGTGAAACAGTGGCAGTCATAGAACATCTTCAGTCTTCAATGTCTTTGCCAAAATATTCCAAAGAGAGACTCAAATATTTATTTGACCTGATAATATGGTGATTTGTACTACCGTTCAAATGCTTGGGTTCAGGAAGGTTTTTTTATGTAATTGAAAGTTTCTTGTGCTCACTAAGGCTGCATTTCCTTGATCAAAAATACAGTCAAATGCAATATTTTGAAATAGTAATTGCAATTTAAAATAACAGTTTTGTAATTGTATAAAATCATTCTAATATTTTGATTTGGTGCTCAAGAAACATTTCTTATTATCATCAATGATGAAAACAGTTGCGCTGCAACTAATATTTACTAAATAACTAATATTTTTATGGAACGCATGCTCCTTTTTTTACAGGATTCTTTGATAAATTGAAACTTCAGCATTTACTTGAAATAGTAATCTTTTGTGACATTATAAATGTCACTTTTAATCAATTAAATGCATTTAATGCAAATTGGTAACACTTTATAATGTTTCATTAGTTAACATGAACTATTAGCTAACAATACTTATACATTAATCTTAATTGCTGTTAATTTCATCATTTTCTAATACATTGTTAAATCAAATGTTGTTTGACGTTGTTGAAACATTTTTTCTTTGTCAGCCTATGCATATTTTACATATGCATATGCTTACGTAGGGTATTGCTGTCTTTATCGCTGATATCTTCTTCGCCTGTGTTTTGATCAGGAGATTCTGTACTCTTTCTGAAGATGCGTAATAGCAACAAAAAAATTCTTAATGGCCCCAAACTTTTGAACAATAGTGTATATGCACTTAAAGCCTGGCCCCCTGTTTGCAGGTGTATGGAGCTGCATATCTACAGAAGCTTCTGGAACCGCTGTTGAAAGGAATCATCACCACTCCAGAGTGGCAGCAGATCAGTTTTGAAGTGGACCCCACCAGGCATGTTTACCTAGTTAATCTCATATTGTTGACACGGTTTATTCAGGCCATTCTTTCATTTCACTTTTGATGAAGTTCTTCATGCTGTACCTTTAAAAACTCTTCAAAGTACAGAGGGTTTTTTATCGTCGTCATTCTTCAGAATTTTTTAACTTTTCTGTCTTCTCTTTAGGCTCGAACCAGCGGAGAACCTAGAGGAGAACCAGAAGAACCTGCTGCAAATCACAGACCGCTTCTTCCTGGCCATCATCAACTCTTCAAGCGAGTTTCCTCCACAGCTGCGCAGTGTGTGCCACTGTCTGTATCAGGTATGCTCACTGCCTAATGCCAGTCTGCTTTACTTTCTTTCTTTTTTTACCACTGTTACTGCATCCTCTGAATGACTGCATTGAGGCTGTCTTTCATGCTTGGGCATCCACTGATCAGTCTTCCAGTCACTTCTAACAAGAGAAACTGCTCTTATCCCCTCTTGCACTACTGCTCTGCCTGCCTGTGAACGAATATATAAGAACGTTTTTTTTGTTTGTTTTATTAGATTGTTTTCCTCAGATACACTGCCATTCAAAAAGTTTGGGGTTGGTAAGTTTTCTTTGGACATGTTTTAAAGAAGTGTGGGACTGTGGCATTCAAAGTGCAAAAAAAGTTTACTGTTAAATCATTACGATCTGTTCTTAATACTGACTTTAAACTAATTACATTTTATGGTGGATGATTCTACTTCCAGTATCTGCATTAAAGTTTAATGTATCAGAGTATGATTTTAAATGGCATTAAAGGTCTCCTGAATCATTTGCCTTGCTCTACATGCAACAACAGACATTACAGATTCATTTTGGAAAGCAAACATATTTTAACATTGCTTGCAGATGCATTGTGATAGTTTAAATGTCATGAGCAGGTACAAATCACAAATCTCCCAGCTGCAATAAACCGTATAGATATATCACACTTCACACAAATGACTTTGGCATTGAAGTTAACATTTCTACATTGATATACTCTTTTACTATGTATCCAGCCCACATTTTAAGTTGCTTCTACTTGAGTGTACAAAAATATTTTTTTTTTTTTTTTTTTTTTTTCATTATGAAAATTGAGGGAGGTGTTTATGTAGCTGGTAGTGTAACTTCTTTTTAGTTTTCCTGCGAAAGTCCCACATCTCAGATACTCTGTCAAGGGCACCATCTTGTGGACAGTGATCCATACACTTGTTTTTTAAACAGAAAAGAAAGCACTGAATGACGAAAACACCTTCTCTTTATCTCTTTCCTAATTACATGTAGTTTCTTTTCCTTTCTTGGCGTTTCCTTTCATGGCCTTTCTTGTCTTGTTTGTAATCACGAGGATCGGGTTGTGATGTTTGGCTCAGTAAGTCCCCATTAAATCAAAAGGATAGTTTTGTGGCATCTAGAGATTGGAGGTCATCTCTATGCTAGTGAGCTCCTAAAGGTTTCCATTTAGTAGATACACACATTTAAAACATACAGTCTTTCCTTTCTGGGATAACAGAATGAAAATATCGATAACTCGCCGTACCAAATGAGCTACATCCATCACTCCTGCTACACACTTCCTTTTATCTTCTGCACGGTCCACTTATATCCTCATTGACACCTATTCTGGTCTTTCATTTCCGCTAATATCTCCACGCTCTTTATGTATTCATACTTTGTTTGCTTGGGCCGAAAGCTCACTCTCCCTTCTCCACTGTAGTATCTTTGCAGCCTTTGCTTTACGTTCTGCTTGGAAAGCATCAGCCGGTGTTTCTTAATCCCTGAAATGAATGAAACTGTTGGTAGATCAGATGTTAGGAAGGCAGTGGTTGTGTTGTCTGCTCCTTCATTGTGTCTGTATGCACTGTGGCTGTGCTGAGTACAGTTGTGTAGCTGCTGTGACCTCTCTGTGCTCATCTCTGCCCTGTAGGCTACTTGCCACTCCCTTCTGAATAAAGCCACTGTTAAAGAAAAAAAGGAAAACAAAAAATCCGTAAGTGTTTTAGCATTTAATTTTTTCTTTAGCTGCCATTTATTATTAGTTTGGGTTTCTTCATACCATAAATGCAACGTGTTGCTTTTCAATATATTATTTTATATATTATGATTTTTTTTTTCATGGTTTTGAGTTGTTTTCTCGCCAGAACATGTTCAGAAACACCTGTGTAAACATGGTTTTCTTACGAAGACACGTCCATTTTCAACTCAACATAGTGGGGAAAATGCAGAGATAAACAAAATAATTGTACTGCTTTGGACCAACCTTTTTTTTTTTTACCGTTGTGGACTGGGTCAGTGATGGCGGGTAGGTGGGATCAGTTCAGCTTTTCTATGTCTTGCGGTAAAGCAGAAGACTGTTTCTTTGTGAGGGTTTAAGGTCTATTCTAACATGAAGACTGCAATATCTACATATATGCAGTCCTGGAGCCTGGTACTGACTTGGTCTACCTTCTCAGAGCGTACATACTTTAAATGAGAAAACATTATGAATCTGTATTTTGTCTTCTGGAAGAATCTTGTCTTTCTTGGAAAACTTTTAATGAAGGTGTTAAGTGATTTGCATGCGTTAAATACGATCTGATGAACATGTTGGCGCTACTCTGGCTTCTGTCATGTGCTCTATATGGGTCGTATTCAAGTCAATGGTTGTGCATGTTTTCACTTTGAGAAACCATTGGTGCATATGCATGTATAATAATGTGTGTAAAATGTCTAATTCCCACCTTTTAATTTGCTGTCTGTTTGTATTTTTCTCATTTCCTTTCTCTTTGGCATTTGCTGGGACCTTCACCACATGACCATGATGTTATAAAGCATGTTACATTTTAATGGTCTTTTTTTAAAGACCATAAAAATATATATTTTTAAAAAGCACAAGGAAAATGTGTATACATGATATTTTAAAATTACCAAGTGTAAAATTGGTGCATGTAAACACATTCAATAATTGTCAGTTTGTTGATTATCTTAAAATGATACACAAAGAATAAGTTTATTCCCTTGATGATAATTAGATTTTGCAAATTTACACATGAGAGGTTTCTTCTGATCAGTGATTGACTTAGAAAATATTATCATAAGCTGAGACCCTTCGTAGCCTATTTTAAGTCTCAGTATAATTAGTAGTAATTAGGGCTGGGTATGGAGTTTGTTACTTTTTAGACACCGAATTGCCTCGCTACCATTGAGTTTCATGTCTTGTCGTTTGGTACCAAATTTCGATAACTAAAGGGTTAATCTTGTCAATGTCAGTGAGCCAATAAGCACACAGCATGATTGGCTGTGGCGAGGCATCAAGGAAAAACACTAGTTTACGCCGGTTACTCCCAGTGACCTCTCACCTGAGGCTGTAGTGTGTAAGCATCCCAACCCCCATAGATGTAAAAGATCTAGAAAAGATCAAAAGTGTGGCTACATTTCACCAGGCTCGATGTCAACAGCGCGTGATGCAATATTTGCGACAAAAATAATTGCTGCCAAGACCGGCAACACAGCAAATCTGATGAAGCACTTGACAGTGGCTCTGTCTTCGACTGTAAGAAGAACTGGAGCGCGTCACATAAATTAACCGAAACTCAGCAGGCTACTTACCTCACAGACATGAGAAATAGGCATATAGAAAGCTTGAAATGTCTACTTTCAAACTAACCAATTCATATCGAAAACAAATACTCTCTGATTATGTAATCCAAATGTAAGGTGCATTTCTCTCTATAGGTGAGCGCGCACTATACTGTGTGCTTGGGCGCGACACGCGGCATATATTCTGCCCACCAGTGGCCTATATGAGTCATTGAGTCTGGAAAAAAAAAGTCAACAAACTGAAAAAATAAAACTTATTAAAACGTAATCTTGTTAAAACGGATTTCATCAAATCGACAGCGCAAAAAGTATTGTTCAGGAACTGGTATCGAAGTCATGGTATCTGTATCGATATTGAACATTTTTGAACGATACCCAGCCTTAGTAGTAATAATTCAGTCCTCTACAAAAGATTTGTATTATAGGTGCGGTGAAACTGCAGACACACATTGTACTCAGTTGAGTTTTGTATATAAGGGTGTGTATCCTCTGTCACACATTGTTCTGCAAACATTTATTTTGGTTCGTAAGGGATTGTTTACTGTGTAGTAATGTGATCGTGGTAATGTTCATTAGTACTGTCTATTTACATGTACAAGTCTGACGTCTAATTATTAGTTCGACTGTACAAACACTGTTTAGTGTCAAGTCTCATGACACTTTTCTTTCTTATAGAGCCTGTTTTACATGACATGTATAAATAATTTTTCCCTTCTTTCATTCACACATTTTGTTCTTCATTATATCCTTTCCTGATTTGTAAACCGATTGAAAAGATTAGTTTTCTTTTCTATTTGTTATTTTTAAATAAAAATGATCATGATGTATTAAATTATCAACAATATATCAAAAAGAATTTGACTTGTGCCTGTAATTTTTCTACGATTCATCCTTCCGGCACTCAACTGTGTTTCCTCTTGCTTTCCTCCATCCGTTTGTGCAGGTGGTCAGCCAGCGGTTTCCTCAGAACAGTATTGGTGCAGTAGGAAGTGCCATGTTCTTGCGCTTCATTAACCCAGCTATCGTATCACCGTATGAGGCGGGCATCCTAGACAAGAAACCCCCACCTCGCATCGAGCGTGGCCTCAAACTCATGTCTAAGGTAAGTGTGAGTAAAGTTATGCCAGATTCATACAGATCTTTCATTTTCATCATCTGATGACTGGCAAGATTTATTGTTGATTTATACCACACCCAGTTAATAGCAAAATTTGTATTTCTACATTTCAGCCACAGTGTTTTTTTTTTGTTTGTTTTTTCTCTAGATTCTCCAGAGCATTGCTAATCATGTCCTCTTTACAAAAGAAGAGCATATGCGGCCCTTTAATGATTTTGTGAAAAGCAACTTTGATGCAGCCAGAAGGTTTGATTGTTTCTCACAATATGTATCGTAACTACCCGTTTTTTCTTTATCTCTTTATGGTTTAAAAAAGCTTCTGAACACTAATTTACATAATTAAAATTGTCGTTGTAATGAACCAATATATGCTTTTAGTAGCTATTTAGAGGCATGTGTTGTAACTGTATTTTCAGAGAGCACTTAATTGGACTATATTTGTGCTAGATACTTTTGATACTTTAACCTGGAAGAGAAAAACTTTACATTTTAATTATGCATATTTGCTTAAAGTAACTTTTGCCACATTTAGGGGTATGCAAGCATATATGTGGCCTTAAAACCTGAAGATACGTACTAAAGTCATAACTCCAGTTGTGATTTTATTTGGTCTTGAAACGCAATGTTTTAAACCCATTTGCTTCTCAAAAACTTCTTGACCCTTGGGCTTCAAAATGGCAAATTTTTGTTTTGGCAGGTTCTTCTTGGATATTGCATCTGATTCTCCGCCGAGTGACTCCGTGAACCATAGTTTGTCTTTTATCAGTGACGGCAACGTGCTTGCCCTGCACCGTCTGTTATGGAACAACCAGGAAAGAATTGGCCAATACCTTTCCAGCAACAGGTAAGATAGCTTCTAGATATACAAAGAATGTCATGTCAAGTTACAAGGTACACAAGGACTGTATCCTTCATCCGGGTTGTTTTGTAACTAACCCATATAGATACAATCTTTGTCCTTTTTCCACAGTAAATGTAAAATAGTTTTGAATATGGAAAAATATGTAATGTCTTAATACAGATACAAAAGTTGTAATCAAACTTTAAACCATAGGGACCACAAGGCAGTGGGTCGTAGACCATTTGACAAGATGGCCACCCTCCTGGCGTACCTGGGTCCCCCTGAACATAAACCAGTTGCTGACACACACTGGTCCAGCCTCAACCTCACCAGCTCAAAGTTTGAGGAGTTTATGACAAGGTGACTGTTCTTGCTTTTGCCAAAAGCTAGTGTTTCTTTTTTCTTCTCTTCAGTTTTTACCCAAATATAGCCAGAGTAAAGATTGTCATATAAACTGAGCTTTCTAGTTAACAGTATGTTTTTGCTGGTGTGATTCTGACATTTTCTCTGTCTGGAAATTATAGTACCTATTTATCTCTATATATTTGTTTGTATTTTTCCTTATATTGTTTATTTATAAATAATATATGGATTTAAAAAAGGCTGTAGATCAAATGTAATTTTACTTAAATATAATTTATCATTTATTACTTTATATTCTGTTGTGGCTTTTTAAAAAATACATAGAAAATACAGTATATAAATACATAATTGTCTAACAATTTTAAAAAATTATGCTTTTAATAAATTAGCAGCCCTAATTTATGATCTGAAAAAAAAAAAAAAAAAAAATCTTCTTGTTTTTCAGGCATCAAGTCCATGAGAAGGAGGAATTTAAAGCTTTAAAGACCCTCAACATCTTTTACCAAGCTGGAACATCTAAGAATGGCAATCCTGTATTTTACTACATTGCCCGCAGGTAAGAGCTTTATTTTTGATTTATGCTCTTTTGGTTTCACTCCTCCTGTATTCTCCTTTATCCTGTTTGTCATGTTTGTTCTCTTTCTTTAAGGATTACACAAGTCATATGTGCATATTTGAAGAATCAAACAGTCTTTAATAAGCTTTGCATAAGTACACAGAAAAGCAGAAAAGCAACTTTCATTATTTGATTATTGATGTCACTCTGTAGTATGTCATTACATGATATTATATACATTATATATGACACATACATATACCTCTTAATAATATACACCTATCCTTAACCATTCTGAATGTTCAAGGTAATTTTTAAAAGTGCCAACTAAAGTGTTTATTCTTTATTTGAATTCTTTATATAATCATACATGTGTTTCTAGATTTTGTATTGTGTGGAAGTATTTATCAGAGCAGTAATTATTTGCAAAACATCTAGGTTTTAGCTGTTTGAAAAACAAGTAATTTCAACTCCTGGGGCCGGTTGCACCAACTGTGCGTAAGTTACAACTTAGCCTAGTTTTGACGTAAATGGACACTAAGTTACGACTTAAACACTTCTAAATATTTTTGCGTTGCACCATTAAACTTAGTTGAAGCGTAACTCTATGTATAAACTAAATATTTAGGGCAGCCTCCGATCAGGAGTAGCGGTTAGAATAAAATATTAGACAGACTGAACTGCATCAATAAGCTCTTCTTTTACCTGACAGACTTCAGTTCTTTAGACATGTATGATAATGCTGACATTTACACTCGCTTACGTTTTAAGAGAAACATTATGTGAAAAGATTACTTTGTTAGCGGCTCTTTAGCACAAACCCGTCCTAAACAGCCCGCTGCTGTGTGCATCGGTCCATGTTGTGCACGTCAAATATCAGTCATAATCAATAAACGTAATTTCTTATGTTTTTTGTATCAATATTTATTTATTGATCCTTATTCATTTAATTTAATTTCAAATACAGTTTCTGAATGTTATTTACATATAAAAACACTTATGTTATTAATGATCAAGTAGGCTATCGTATTTAAAGAAAATTTATTTTTACCGTTAGTAACGTTAGGCAAAAGAAGTTAGAATGAAGGATAAATTGAAATTCATGGCATTTCAACACAACTTGCTCACGTATTTGAAGGCTGCTGATGGATCATCAAGGCTAAACGTCATATTATGTGACTACGCATTACTTTACGGAGAGCTTACGACCTACTAGCAACGTTCTGCCTTATGAACAAATGGTGCAATGGAATAAAGTACAGAGTTAATTACAAACTAGCTAGTAGTTATTAAGCCTCTAGTGTGGATTTTACGTTACAATTTAAGAAAGAACTTACGAACGGCTGGTGCAACCCTACCCTGGTGTTGATTATCAGGACTGGTGGAAGAGTTTAAGAAATGCAGTGTAGGTAATAATGTAGATTAGAAGTCCAGGCAGTCCCACACTCCCCATAGGTGAAAGAAATGCTGCAATATAAGTGCTGGGTTTTGTTGCAGTGCTTGTGCTGTTGGTTGTGCCGTTGTTTGTGCCGTTGGTTGTGCCGTTGTTTGGGCTGTCGTTGTTTGTGCCGTTGTTTGGGCCGTTGTTGTTTGTGCCGTTGTTGTTTGGGCCGTCGTTGTTTGTGCCGTTGTTTGTGCCGTTGGTTGTGCCGTTTGTTGTGCCGTTGGTTGGGCCGTTGTTTGGGCCGCCGTTGTTTGGGCCGTCGTTGTTTGGGCCGTCGTTGTTTGTGCCGTCGTTGTTTGGGCCGTCGTTGTTTGGGCCGTTGTTGTTTGTGCCGTTGTTTGTGCCGTCGTTGTTTGTGCCGTTGTTGGTTGTGCCGTTGTTGTTTGTGCCGTTGTTTGGGCCGTCGTTGTTTGTGCCGTTGTTGTTTGGGCCGTCGTTGTTTGTGCCGTTGTTTGTGCCGTTGGTTGTGGCGTTGGTTGTGCCGTTGGTTGGGCCGTTGGTTGGGCCGTCGTTGTTTGGGCCGTCGTTGTTTGTGCCGTTGTTTGTGCCGTCGTTGTTTGTGCCGTCGTTGTTTGTGCCATTGTTTGTGCCGTCGTTGTTTGTGCCGTCGTTGTTTGGGCCGTTGTTGGTTGTGCCGTTGTTTGGGCCGTTGTTTGTGCCGTTGTTTGGGCCGTTGGTTGTGCCGTTGTTTGGGCCGTTGTTTGGGCCGTTGTTTGGGCCGTTGTTTGGGCCGTTGGTTGGGCCGTTGTTTGGGCCGTTGTTTGGGCCGTTGTTTGGGCCGTTGGTTGGGCCGTTGGTTGGGCCGTTGGTTGTGCCGTTGGTTGTGCCGTTGGTTGTGCCGTTGTTTGGGCCGTTGGTTGTGCCGTTGTTTTTGCCGTTGGTTGGGCCGTTGGTTGGGCCGTTGTTTGGGCCGTTGTTTGGGCCGTTGTTTGGGCCGTTGTTTGTGCCGTTGTTTGTGCCGTTGTTTGTGCCGTTGGTTGTGCCGTTGTTTGGGCCGTTGTTTGGGCCGTTGTTTGGGCCGTTGGTTGTGCCGTTGTTTGGGCCGTTGTTTGTGCCGTTGGTTGTGCTGGTGGCGTTGTTGGCATTGGTAAGACCATAGCTTGTAATCATAACAGCCACTACCAGTAGTAGAATTCGAATTTTGGAAGCCATATTCAGCTCTCTCATTGATAAATGTGGAAAACTACAAAATATAATTGATATGATTTTTAAATGTTTTACTCTAAATAGTAGTATTTAATAACTAAGACACATCCAAATTTAGCCAATATTACTGGATTTGAAACCATCACCTTGAAAATATAACTTGTTTATATAAAATAGTTTACCATTACCGTTTGTCATGGATGATTGTTCTTTGTGTCTTTTAGTTCCCTGGAAGGATGTTGGTGTGAATGCCAGAGTGAAATGATGCCTTTTATTTGAGCTCTTAAACCAACACCCTTGCAAGAGGTGGAGGTGTGTTATTATTGGAGGATAGATGCAATTTTTTTTTTTTGTCAAACTTTTCCACTTAAATGGATAGTTCACCCAAACTACCTCCTGGATGACTTTCTTCTGTAGAAAACAAAAGAGGATATTTTGAAAAACATTGTTGTCCAAACAACGTTGGACCCCATTGACTTTCATTCTATAGACAAAAAAACAATGAGACTTTTTTTAAATATCTTCCTTTTGGATCAGAGAAGAAAGTCATACAGGTTTGAAATGACATGAGGGTTACTAGGGATGGGCATTCGATTAAATTTTCTTAGTCGATCGTCGGGAGAATTAACGATCGACTATCGATTAATCATTAATATTTTTATATTGAAATTCATTATTTCTTCAACTTTTTATAAATTAAAAATGCAATGAAAATACAAAAATACAGTTTGTTTGTCCTCGATGAGATCTTTATTACAAGAAGATCAACTTGTGGCAGTGAAACTGGACGTTCGGTAGACTTGAAGATATGCCCTGCGGTGCTCTAAAACAGCGGAACCTGCAGCTGCGAGCCGGCGTTCATGAACAGAGACCCATGCATGGCCACTTCATCCGTTTTCTGTGATCGGATAGCTATCCGATCGTGAAAAGACCAGGTGTAAATGCCCTCCGAAACGCATTCGAGACGGATTTAAACCCGATCGCTCAAACCACTTCAGGAGGAGATCTGAGACGCATTCCAGACGAAACTGGACAAGAGTAAATGCATCTGGTTGTTGAAACTACATATGTAAATTTGACTTATCCCAAAAATGCTAAGAAATAAACATGTGAGAGCGTTTTATAGGCCTAGGCTATATGTCATGTTATAGCCAGATATGACGGCGTTAGTGGAACACGCATCACCACAGATGAGCATCTATTCAAGCCAACGTGCAAACTATCGCAAATCAAAGTGAAAGTCATTCATCAACACACAATCATCTTCATTAAAAGTAAAGAACCGAAATGATCTTACCAGGGCTGTTGCCACAATATTGTTGCAGTCTTTGATTTAGAAATTATCGCTGATGATCAATAAAATGCAGCTCATATCAGTTGCTTTCGGACGTGCAACAATTTAAATATGTAGCGCGGGAATTCAAGATTGGATTTATATCCGTTTTGCAAAAACACATTTATATGACCGGGTGTAAATGGAATCGTTTTGATAAATCAGATAGCTATCCGATCTGAGAAAATGCATGAAGTTCCCATAGAACTTCTGCACCAGTCCACTGATTTCTGTTGAGAAAGATAAGCATGTTGACATGATCTGGGATCAGATGCGACCGCAACCTGGTGACAGCCAGTCCAGCCGCCGAAAACACCCGTTCTGAGGGGACTGACGTTGCCGGGATGCACAGCACAGGTACCTCCGCGCTAAAATCAATTCCATTGCTTCAAGACTCACACTACGCAACGCAACCTGCATGATTAATCGATAACAAATAAACGTGATCGACGAAATTCTTAACGATCGATTATCGATCGTCGATTAATTATGCCCATCCCTAGTGAGTAAATGACAGAATTGTTATTTTTCTTTTAACTGTCCCTTTAAGTGATGCAATATACAGACACTGATAGGGGCTTTCGCACCGGATAGTTCTAGGAAGGTCTAGGAACCTTAGAACTAATGGTTCCCCTAGGAACATTTTCTGGTTGCATTTGCACCGCCAGTAGCAGTAGGAACTCTGAAGTGACATAAGTGACATAATTTATATTTATATATGTATTGTATATATAAAATAGAGGACCATGAAGACATCAGTTCATGAAGATATTTGTAGACACATTGTTCAAAAGCACCTTAACATAGAATGGTTCACTAGTGAACAAGCCAAAGGAGACAGTGGCATGTAAAACCCCCTAAGATATAAAACTAGATGAGGAAGATCCAAGACTCAGCTGGGTAGTCCCCTCTTTCTTGGACACAGCACATATTTAAACAAACTGCTGAGAAAACATTTAAACTTGTCACCAATACATCAAGGAAATTGACTTTTTAAAGCAAGCTCGACAGTGCTGGTGCCGGCTGTTTTCAGCACCAGCTTTGTGCATCCCCACCCGTTTTTGCTGTAAGCAGAAGGAAACCCCTCTATATGAAGTGCTGGCATTCATTTGATCTCTCTCTCTCTCTCTCTCTCTCTCTCTCTAAGGTCTTGTTGTGGCAAAAATATTCATTAAACAACCATCACTGTGTAAGAGACATTTCTGAAGTCAAATTGTCTTTTAAAAGTATTTATTCTTGCAAGAAGGCCCAGTTGCCACACAGAAGTCACCAGTACAGTCTGTGAAACAAGTGCGACAAGGGAGGGAGGGCAGAGGAGCCTTTATACTGCTTTAAGGTCTCCTGCTTACAGGCCCTTATCTAAACAAGGGAAGGTTTCTCTGCTAGTCATCTAATCCTGCTGAGTTTATTCTTACAAACTAGGGCTGCACGATTTGGGGAAAATGTCATATTGCGATAATTGAGGTCAATATTGCGATTACGATTGCGATATGCGATATAAACAAATGGTTTCATGAGTCAACTTGCTTGGTTCTCAAGGAAAAGAAATGCACACACAGATTAGTGATAATTAGCCTAAAGAAAAAAGTTCTTTAGTCAAAAGCAGTGAGTGTTTTTCTCTGTTCCCTTTGTTCTTTGATTAACTTTAGCGACAGATTTTTTTTTTTTGCATTTTAACAAGAACAAAACATAATTTACATACAAGAGTACATATAACCATACATGTCAGGGGTAAAGAAAAATAATAATAAAAAAAAAGCAAAAAAAAAATAGAATAACTTTAGCGACAGATGTAATTAGTGGCTACTGTGTACTATCCCTTTAAGACCAGCCGCCTGTCTCTACTTTCATTTTGTATTTGTTTATTGTATTATTAAAATTTTAAATGTTAGAAGAAAAAAAAAAGAAAAAGAAAAAAAAGACCAGCCGCTGTCAGAGACGCGGATCTCACACGCGCCTCATTCTTTTACGAGTCATCACAACTCTTCATGTTCATCATAAGACTACTCTTATGTTATGAAGACACTCGACAAAAAGACATTTTGGCATAATTGTGTGTGTTATTGTTCGTTCAAGCTCGAAAGAGAACTGTATTCTGTCATGCTGTTTTGTGCGCACGCACGATATTAGCGCGAGTCTTTCTGTCTGTCACAGTCAGGACATTCACAGGCAGCGTGTTCATTTTGGCATACATGTGTGTTGTTCGTTCTACCGCGAAAGAGAACTTGATACTGGCGCGTGTCTATCTGTGTGTGTGTGTGTGTGTGTGTGTGTGGAGGACATTCACAGGCAGCTCATTCTTTTATGTAGGCCATTATCGCGCATGAATGGTTTAAAAGCATTTGCATTAATAAGTGCGTTAACAGCGCTAATTTGTTTATTTAATATAAAATCGCAACATTTTGCGCCATATAATCGCATTAATAATGCAAAGCTTATAATACCATATAATCGCAAGGCTTGACATCGCGATTGCGATACGATTAATCGTGCAGCACTATTACAAACTCACAAGTTCTAAATTGGACGGCCTCTTACCCTAGGGGTCAGAGCCCCTTTTCAGTCTTCCTCCTCCTGATGTCTCACCTGTTTCCCAGTGTTTAAAAACACACACACATTAGTCATATGTTGGCAGACTACGTACAGTCCAGCAAAGATCATTTCAATGTCTTAATAATGAAAATAATGAAAATCAACACTGTAAATCAATGAAAATCAAAATTTTCCATTACAGTCTCATTAGTTAACATTAGTGAATGCATTAACGCATTAACAATGAGCAATAGCTAAATTTTTTACAGAAGTTATTATTCTTTGCTTAAGTTAGTTCTCATCTGATCATCTTCCGTTTATCCGGGCCCGGGTCGCGGGTGCAGCAGTCTAAGCAGAGACGCCCAGACTTCCCCAGCGTTTCCTAGGTCTTCCCCGGGGTTTCCTCCCGGTGGGACGCGCTTGGAACACCTCCCCAGGAAGGTGTCCAGAAGTCCAGTGTTCCACGACCGGGACGAAAAACAACTGTTACTCTTCAATCTGGGGTTCGATTATCGGCCAAATTCTCCTTTCCATTACCTTGGAATAGACTTTCCCGGGGAGGCTGAGAAATGTGATCCACCTGTAGTTGGAACACATCCTCCGGTTCCCTTTCTTGAAAAGAGGGGCCACCACCCCGGTCTGCCAGTTCAGAGGTACTCTCCCCAACCGCCATGTGATGCTGCAGAGGCGTGTCAAGACAGCCCCACAACATCCAGAGACTTGAGGTACTCAGGGCGGATCTCATCCACTCCAGGTGCCTTGGGTGATGGACGAGTCCCCCTCTGAGCTCTCTGCCTCTGCTTCCTCAATGGATAACGTGTCGGTCGGATTGAGGAGATCCTCGAAGTATTCCTTCCACCGTCTGACGATATCCCCAGTTGAGGTCAACAGCTGCCCACCTCCACAGTAAACAGTGTTGATCGGGGACTGCTTCGCCCTTCTGAGGCGCCGGACGGTTTGCCAGAAACTCTTCGAGGCCAACCAATAGTCAATCTCCATGGCCTCACCGAACTCCTCCCAGGCCCCATTTTTTTGCCTCCACAACCACCCGGGCTGCAGTCCGCTTGGCCTGCCGGTACCTGTCAGCTGCCTCAGGAGTCCCACGAGCCTGCCAGGCCAGATATGACTCCTCCTTCCGCTTGACAACATCCCTTACTTCCGGTGTCCACCACCGGATTCAGGGATTGCCGCCTCGACAGGCACCGGAGACCTTACGGCCACAGCTCCGCGTCGACAATGGAGGTGGTGACCATGGTCCACTCGGACTCAATGTCTCCAGACTCCCTTGGGATCCGGTCGAAGCTCTGCCCGAGGTGGGAGTTGAAGATCTCTCTGACAGGGGACTCGGCCAAATGTTCCCAAAAGACCCTCACAGTACGTTTGGGTCTGCCAAGTCTGTCTAGCTTCCTCCCCCGCCATCGGATCCAACTCACCACCAGGTGGTGATCAGTTGACAGCTCCGCCCCTTTCTTCACCCGAGTGTCAAAGACATATGGCCAGAGGTCAGCTGAAACAACCACAAAGTTGATCATCGACCTCCGGTCTAGGGTGTCCTGTAGCCACGGGCACTGATGGACACACTTATGCCTGAACATGGTGTTTGTTATGGACAAGCTTTGACTAACACAGAAGTCCAATAACAGAACACCGCTCAGGTTCAGATCAGGGGAGCCATTAATGTTATCTCATATTCATTAAATAATACAGTTACTTTTTATTTTAATAGTGTTATTAAATGTTGAAATTAAATTGACAAAGATTAATAAATGCTTTAAGTATTTATCATTGTCAGTTTATATTAACTAATGAATTAACTAATGTTAACTAATAAAGCCTTATTGTAAAGTGTGACTGAACAATAAAGAATCAGAACAAAGTTTGAAAATAAATATCCTTAAATCTTTAAAGCTACAATATGTGATTTTTTTCGCCGCTAGGGGTCGCTAACCTCTTACAAATAACAAAGACGTAGATTGATGACACATAAGTGGAATTATGGAACTTGTCATGCTGATGCATCTAATAATGTTTATGGATGAGTGAATATATTGTTTTAAACATGACTGTGGTATGAAGCAGGGCACGATTGCTAAATTTTATATTAATAATATTATTTCACAGTGACAATATATTTCACAATAAAGTTATTTATATATGTAGTTATTTACAAAAAGGGCTTTGTATAATAAATCAACCCAAATACTTTAGAAATGAAAAGTACTTTTTCTTTTTCTTTTATTTGGTAAATTATTTCTTTGGTAAACTATTTTGATAGCTAAATATAGTAAACAAAACACACTCATCAACTTTTAGATGAACTGCCCCCAACTGATTGATATTAAATACAACTCATAGGTGCAACTGAACTTTAAATAAAGTGTTGCTGAATAATTTTTCAATCTCAAGGCCTGTTCACACCGGGACGAATTTATCGCGCGCGATATTCGCCGACGTTTAACGCCTCATGACTAAACAAAGGGCGCCAATGTGAGTGTGCACACCAACGCGAAAAACGCCACGCATAAAAGCGCATTTTTTTTTTAAACGCCTCGGGTTCGTTTTTTTGGTTTGACGCGCTGCGTCAAAAACTATCCAACCAATGAGATTGGCGCTTTTGCTCACGTGTTTGGAGCTTCTGAAGTTACAGTAAAACACAACTTGGGGGCGCTCAAACACAAAATGGTCTTGCCGAGCACACATACGTAACGGCGAAGAAGATAACACTGCCGGGAAGAAATAAGACGAGGAAGATGCAAGGCAAGATGAATGTAGAGCTGCTGGTCTCGGTGGTGTCGGAACATAAAGAACTATGACAAACGCGACAGCGACTACAAAAATCTTGATAAAAGAGAACTGTTATGGAGTGGTATTAAGCGCCATCTAATGTCAGGGAATGAATTTGAATGTTCACTCGGCTCATCGTCAGCGAAAATCGCTTGGGTGTGAACACAAAAAACACGTTGAAAAACGCTGGCAAATAACACGCGCCGATATTCGTCCCGGTGTGTACGGCCCTTTTTGTTATTGCTTTACTTCATCAATCAGTTTATAATATCTGAATATTTTATATTGAACTATTCTATTCATAATAAATTAGTTACTTCCTTTTAATTTTGTGGGATATTAGTAATACTAGTTATGTTTAAATGTGTTCCCCGGTACATTTTTGCCATGTCTGCTGCTTATTATACTGCGTTTCTAAGGGGCTTGTTTTGCTCTTTTTGTGATATCTGGCAACCCCGTCACCTGGAGCTTTAATCAAGAGAAGTTCAGAAGTGTCAAGTTCATCAAGTTCAGAAGTGATTAGAAGGAGAGCAGCAGTCTGAAAACTGAACAGAAGCTACTTTTAGTGTTGACTAAGTAGTTTAAATTATGCACACCTTGTAACTAGAGCCCGACCGATATGGATTTTTGGGCGCAGATGCCGATACCGATTAAAAAAAAGCCAGATACCGATATATCGGCCGATATTATTTATGTGTATATTATAATACAGTAGCAATATTATTTATGTGTATTATAGTACAGTAAGTTTGGACACACTTTACAATTGTTGTGTACAAACTTTTGATGGGTACTAGAGCCCGACCGATAAAGGATTTTGAAGGCCGATACCGGTACAAATATTTGTTGGTTTTAAAATCCGATATTCCGATATATCGGACGATATATATATTTTTTTTTTCAGAAACGCGCAACAAAACATTAACAGATTTCCCTAACATTAGTTATTTGTAGTTATTTATGAGTTTTAACTAAAATAATATGATAATGCATTTTAAAAAGAAACTTGTTTCTTGTATTGCCACAACAGAACAGAGGAACATCAAAATATATTAAAGTTCTGATAAATAAAATGTATAAAAATACAAACTTAAGATTTTTTTTTTAAGACTAAACGTTTAGTCCTTTGAACAAAAACAACAATTTCACATTCAAATTGACAACAAATTCAAATTGTCATAATTTACTCTTTCAAGTTGTTTTTTTCTTCTGTTGAAAATAAGTTATTTGGATGAATGTGGGTAACCAAACAGTTGATGTACCCCAGTGACTTCCATAGTATATTTTTCTCCTTTGGAAGTCAATGGGGACCAGCTACTGTTTGGTTACCCACATTCTTCAAACTAGTAATATTAGAAAAATATTAGAAGGAAATTAATACAGTTGGAACAACATTAGAGTGCCTGTAAATAATGAGATCATTTTTATTATTGGGTGAACTATCCCTTTAAGGACAAGCGGCAATGTGTTTACAATTGCTACTGTCTGTTTAAGAGCTTAGCATGACACGTCTAATGTGCACGCATTTGACAAGCGGACAACCGACATTGTTTATGTAAATCTTGTGTGTATTTAACAGTATTAGCACAATAATACTCGAAAGATAACTTAGTCCAGTATCCAGGCGCTGGTAGAAAGGCTTTTAGTGCATGTGAGCTTCACATGTACGCGCTGAGAAACGCACACGTTAGAACAGCGCATCAGCATTTAAAATTAAATGTTTAACCGACAAAACATTAAAGCACATGCACATTATGAACTTTTGTGAACTGCAGTGTTAACATTTTATGTGAATATAGCCTACGTCGCGTTGTTCCGCTTCACTCTCGGCTTATTTAACCGCAGCAAAACTGGACATGAGTCACGAATTTTGTCATCCTTATTTGAGTTAAGAGAACTGATAGGGATGTTCTTTTAATTGTTATTCAAGCAATGTATGTCTCGTGAGTCGTTACCAACTCACCATGAACACACTTCACCGATGATCTCACTCGCGGTTCTCTCTGCCCGACTCTGGCTGGATCAACAGGTTGCTGAATGTGTGGCGCGTTATACACGAGTGTTGCCAACAGGGACGGTGTAGAGTGCCCTCTGGTGGACAAACTATACAACGGCAACACTCATAACATGGTTGAAGGGTGTTTCGTCCGTTTTTATTTTATTTTTGAAATATTAATTTATCGGCCGTTATAAATGCCGATACCGATAGTTTTGAAAATGCCTAATATCGGCCGATAATATCGGCCTGCCGATATATCGGTCGGGCTCTACTTGTAACTGTGTCATTATTTTACATAGCCCATGAACACTGACACACCGCGCTCCCTCTCAGGCCGTGTGCATGCGCGCGTCTTTTGCGATCAGTAAAATGTGATCGGTTAATTTGAGTGTCAAGTTGTAATCACGTATAGAATCAAAGGAAGATTTTATCAGCTGGTTCAGGGGCCAATTGTTTTGAGTTAGAAATATATAACTCGTGCTGCATATTTAGTCATTTAGTCAGTCGTTTTAGCTCTCCTTTTGTCCCAAAGTCTGCTTGCCATGGTCCATAATGTTTGAACGAAACAACAACAGCATGAGCTCGACATAACGCAATTGTCCATGTCTGTTGCGACAATGACTAGTGATGAGCCATTATTTAAAACTGGAATTTCTCTGAAATTAAAAATCCTTGGGAACTTTTGGGATATTGTAAGTATTGTATACACAACTGCAGGAAATTTTAATGGCTGTTTGAAACATTTAAATATTGTAGTCTTGCATCTGCTTTGTTTACGGGGGTTACCAGTTTAAAGGGACACTAGGCAAGTCTGAGTGTTTTTTCTCTACGAAGCTCCCCTAGTGTCTGGTAGTAAATGCTTTCAAACACTCTGATGTAAAAACGAACTGTTGTCCCTCCCCCCTCGCCACGAGCAACCCAGCTGATCAGCTGAGCAGAGGAACCGGCTATTTCAAAACCAGTTATGTCTACCGAGGCAAGTAAAGCAATACTTTCTTTCCAACTGATGGCGATTTTTTTATTTTTTTTTTTATTGTGTTGTCATGCATACTAGTATTTTTACCGGGAACGAGCGATATGAACGAGGTGAACTACTGCTTTCGTGTTTGTTTGTTTTTGGGAGAATGGGCATGAGCATAAAAAAATATATATATATATATATATATATATTGGATGCTAATATTTGTCTAAAGTTATATTAGCAAGGTCTATAAGTTCATCTGGTAGAATGATGGTTTACCTTTGCTTGTCTAAGAAAACATCAGAACGTTTTTTCTAGCTCGATCATGATATGTGCAACATTTTGCGCGTCTGATATTGCCTATTATCAGACGCGTTGACTTAGTGACATAAAATAAAAGTGTAAGTTACACAAATAAAACCGACAGAGGAACAGCCAAACAACTACAGAAATCAAACGTGTTTGCTAATGACAATGCTAACATCAAAGTTATAGCCTAGTATCTAGCGTACTAGTAAGCCCGTAACAGACAGCGATCATAATAAAAACCTTTACAGACAATAGAAAACATCCTGAGGTCACAATTACTTGAAATTTAAATAAATAGAATTTTAAATATTAAACAGTTTATTCCAAAGATACTTACATGTGCAACAGCAAGAAGGCCAGGTCAGCATCCATTTTGCAGGCTTCTGTTTCTCTCAGTTCTCACCATTCTGAAAAAGCCGGTCCGATATATTTACTCGAGTCTGACTTCTTGCTCGGTCAGTCTCCTGTTTCCTCTTTCGTTGGTCCTCCGACAAAGATTTCCTAGCTTTCTGCTTCTTTTTTTACAGGCTCAGCCATAACTCAATCTATCGTTGCCCTTTGCGTATAGCTAGCCGGTGCTTGAATGGGGGCGTGTACATGTGCAGTGCCGTCAAGCAATTTGTTACATCGCGAGACCTGATATCACGCGATACTTCCTGACGGCGAGGCCGCCGACCCGCCGACCCAAAGTTGGCAAGTGAGTTTTTTCCACTCTCGGGCACCAGGGGGGTGCGAAACCACCACCATTCAACCCGAAATAAGTAATATAACCATTCCACTGACTCCGAAGCTGTTCAGTTGCCTAGTGTCCCTTTAACCGCTGCATTTCTGCTGTTCCATAAGCGCCACCTGCTGTTGGAGAGTGAATGTGCATTTCCATTCAGTACATCTCCTTCACTCGTTCCGCCATGCACTTCTCATGCGTGTTGGACTTGTGCCTCTTTGACACAGCATAAAGCGGTGTTCTGCATTTTTAACTGTTGATGGGTAAAGTATTCTTAAAATGCACTATATAAATAATTCATAATAAATAATTATTCACAGTATTTTGAAGTGCCACAATAACAATATTGTGCATGTTCATTATCGTGATTTATTACATGGCTTGGTTGAATTCTAATGTAGAATGCGGTCTGTTATTTCTTGATAACAGACCGCTGCTAAGTATAACACACCGTTGCCATGAAAAACAGAGCGTTGCTATGGACGCAGGATTCTAACCATAGAGACGGAACAGACTATTTTCTTCAGCGGAAGCAATACAATCGTTTTTAAATCAATAAACTCCTTTTTAAATCAATATTTTGTGTCAAATTATTGATTTATTTGGTAGGTAGCCATGTAATAAGCGGGGTCCTTATTACTTTGCGTCGGGGTATGTACAAATGAAGATACATACATACATACATACATACACGCACACATATATATATATATATATATATATATATATATATATATATATATATATATATATACACATATATATATATACATATATACATATATACATGCATACATACATACATACATACATACACATATATATATATCCTAGTGGCCAGGTGTACCTCTCCACATCTGGGCCTGGTGTAGCAGGGGCAGCCCAAGACTTTTGCAGGGGTTTGTTGCATCCAAGTCAGCAGTCCATCCAGTCTATTGAAGACACCTTCACTTAATGAGGAAAAACGATTAGCATGCAGGTAGAATCTCGACAGTCTGGGAAGGCGATCCAGTGAGCCAGGTAGGATCTGCAGCAAGTAGTTGTGAGAGAGGTCTGTGTATATGTATGTGTATATATGTGTGTGTGTATGTACATGTATGTGTGTGTAACATGCTGTATATCTCCATTTAGTTTAACCCTCTCTTGACGTGGACTGTCAGCTCTGCTTTGCTGTGTTTACGCATTTGTCATTTTCGCATTTTGTCATTCCTGCTGCATGGCCTGTTGACTTTATTTTACGTAATTGCAGTAAAACGCTATGGGTTTTCCGATTTTATTTTTATTTCAACAGTTAAAGGCAGCATGTCTGTACTTATAGAACACATCTGCTTTACACTTTACACAGTGTTGTAGTTTGATACATAATATAAACAATGAAATGCACAAATATCTGTCAATGCTCAAGCATAACACTGGAAAGAGCAATCAATTTTTCACATCAAGAACTGCTACTTGTAGTGTACTTCTTTATGTCTAGATGTCGATATGTGTAACCATCCAGTACTCAGTCACATTATGTAGAAGGTTGTACGTTTATTGGAAGCAGGCAGAGATTGCATACGTTGAAGAATGCTTAAAAGTAGCCAGAACAATGTGAAAATGTAAACCTAAGTGAGTCTCTCGGTTTGCATTTTTTTGTGGATTTTTTTATTTTTTTTTCAGACTCAAGTCAGCAGGTCTAGTTCAAGAGATTATGCTGAATCACAAAGCACTTGGGATGACAACTGTACATAAAAGGCTCAAAATGGTGGTTTCAAAGCTGCATATGTGGATTTGATGCCTTGTGCTGCAAGATCTGCCTGGAAGGACCTTCTTGGTGCTACGTGTTCGGATTGTTGTGCTTGACTGTGTGGACAGGCTATGTGGAGTTGAAGAGAGAAATCCCCCACCCATGATCAGCACCTGCACGCCCGCCCCAGTGGTATTAACAGGGCTTGGATTGTGAGCTACGTTCAACTGGGCTGACTTGGACAAGGAACCAGAAGTAACTGCCTGCATTGGAGCTCGGTGGATAGGATAACGAGCGTCGGCACCCAGTGGCGGCTCTGTGAATACGGCTGAGTGCCAGGTTCTCCTAGTGGCCAGGTGTACCTCTCCACATCTGGGCCTGGTGTAGCAGGGGCAGCCCAAGACTTTTGCAGGGGTTTGTTGCATCCAAGTCAGCAAGTG
This sequence comes from Scardinius erythrophthalmus, assembly GCF_964197995.2. Classification (NCBI taxonomy): domain Eukaryota; kingdom Metazoa; phylum Chordata; class Actinopteri; order Cypriniformes; family Leuciscidae; genus Scardinius; species Scardinius erythrophthalmus. The sequence continues at coordinate 22,712,029 of NC_138227.1, read as the reverse complement.
GTTTATATTTTCCTCGTCCTCACAAGCCCAAGGATTTTCTCCAAGTGTGAGGAGCTGCAGTCCATCCAGTCTATTGAAGACACCTTCACTTAATGAGGTAAAACGATTAGCATGCAGGTAGAATCTCGACAGTCTGGGAAGGCGATCCAGTGAGCCGGGTAGGATCTGCAGCAAGTAGTTGTGAGAGAGGTCCACAATCTCCAAATTGTAGGGCATGTTTGTCGGAACAGTCCAGAATTTGTTGTGACTAAAATTGAGAGCTTGGAGATTGGACAACGTATTGTTAATTAAGACCACACGTTCCAGCAAGTTGTGTGACAAGTCTAGATTCTGAAGGTTCCAGTGGTAGGCCGTATCATTCTTCTCCAATTGACGGATGTAGTTTCCAGATGCACGTAAATCCCAAAGAGCTCTCGGCAGACCTAAAGGAAGGTGGTGGAGATGGTTATAGGAGATGTCCAAAGTTCTTAAGTGGTCAAAATGATGGAGGAGCCCATCGAGATCTTGGAGCCGGTTATGAGACAAGTTGAGGAAATGAATGTTGTGCTGCAGGCTGTCAGGAAGTATACCCAACTCTCGGGCAGAGCAGTCCACCACTCTGTGGCCTCTGCTACAGCTGCACATTGGTGGGCAAATGGCTAGCACACGCACCCCGAACAGGAGGACGAGCAATAGGTTAGCCAGCATGGAGGCAAGTGTGATGTGGGCTTTCCTGTAAAAAGACAAAGAAAAAATTGTCACACAAGTTGTTCTTTAGGTTTTACTTTTTGTAAGTTAAATTTATTAGTATACAAGCTAGCTAAATACACCAAAGCTTTTTTATAGATATTAGTGGAAGGGTGGAGTCCTGGTATCCCAGTAGAAGAACTAAAAATATGACTATCATGTACCATGTTGCAGCTTATCATTGTTTATTCTTTATAGACCAAATCAAAATTCTAATGGTGAGAACCTTAGTTCCGCACATCCACACACATTTTCTTCTTTTGTCCCTCTGTCTTCAACATCTTTTTACAGTTTTATAGCTTGGTCCTTTACAGATTCGCAGAGGTGTGGAGCAATCATTTGAACTCTTTGGAAGGACATGTCCACACTTGCCCCCCACTATTGCAAGACATACTCATTACACCTTATTTTTGGAAAATAAGCAGCACTTTTGTGTCACTTTCCTTGTAAAATCACTCCAACAATCCTGATTCACCCGGTATAACACATTAACAAAGTACGAACGTTATGCCACAAAGACAATTTCATTTATTGAGCATTCTCTATCCATTGCACTGTTGACAACAGGTTTCACTGTTACAACTCATACAGAGCCGCTCAGTTCTCTCTCTCTGTGCTAATAGGTTGAGCCTCTGCCAGGAGCTACCCTGCCATGCTGCAGCAGTGAGATGTTAGCATTTAGCCTTGGTAGCAGTGCCTGCATCTTGAATCCGCCTCACCCCCTCATTTATGGGGCATTTAGGGACATCGTTGCACAGTACCTCTGCGCGTGTGCACATAGTCATGCCATGCTCGATTCTAAGAAGTTGCACGTTCTGGGTTGCCACATCAGCATGCAGAAAATTGTGGTGATATTAAAGCCCTAAACATTTGCATTACCTCAGTAAATCCATTAGAGCAAGTTGATTGTTTGACACCGTCTAAAGACTTAATGTTACCCTTAATAAAAAGAGATTGTGTACATGCTAGAAATTGTCCTGGGGAAAAAGTATCTAGTACTCTAATAGAGGTGTCCCTGTTTTGCTCTAACAATGCTCTACTGCAGTCTCGCTCTGACCTAGCTTCACTGTGCACTTTGCGATTGATCATGTACGTTAAACTGAATTGCATGAGTTAAACACTCCTTATGCTTGCTTTTCTTGTCATATATCGCTTACCTGATTCTTTCCATTACTTTGTGTACATGTCGTTGTCCGTTCTGACCTCTCTTCCTGTTCTCCCTTTTCTAGAGCAGTAGAAGGCAATTTGGATTGCTTGGTGTTTTGTTTTCCCAGTCTTATATGACAGCAGGGTCCACGTTTTGTCTTCACTGTCTCGCACTCATGTCCGTTTTTGTGCTCGCTCCCCCGTTCTACCCACCCCCTTCCTTTTTTCTCTCATTGGCAACCGTGAGCTCCTTTGGTTTAGAGCCTCTCTTAGCCGTTTCCTTGCCTTTCCGCTCTTCCAGGCATGGTCATGCAGTGTATTTGCACCCTTGGATAGCCACCGCTGCTGCTGGCTGCCTGCTTACAGAACTTGTTTCAGGGATTGCTGTCAGAGGAGGTAGAGAGAGAAAGGAGGGACCAAGGGAGGGAGATTGAAGAATCATCGGACGGTGGGGGTGGGGAGGGGGAGGGGGCAAATGCAGCACAGAGTCTACCCATACTGCTGCTGATGAGGTGGGGGGGTGGTGTGCTGACTTTAGTGTTTTATATTCCGGATCTGCACACGCCACCAAATCATCTTCCTGATTCCTCTCTCTCTCACAAACTCTCAAACACTCTCATGGCATGGTCTTTGTATGTACCATGTTTAGATATCCTATTATTCACACATCTGCTTTGATAAATGAACCCCTGCTCTATTGTGATATTACTGTACAGTGCTGAATTATTCTGTGTGACGCAGCTAAATGCAGAAGACAGGCTGATGTGGTTTAATGTCCCTCTACGGCCTTGTCCTCATTTAGGTGACAGCTGTTGTTTTTTTGTTTTTTTATGCTCTCAAAGGGATTTCTGTATAGGTTTGTGAGTTTACTCTCAGTATATATAAGTACTTTTTGGCCACATAAGTTATGATTCAAATTTTTACTCTGTTAGAGCTTGTTAATGTACCCCTTCTAGTTTAGTTTAGTTTAGTTTAGTTTAGTTAGTTTAGGTACAGAGGTTTACATCATTTGTTTGGCAGCATGTATTAATGTTTTGATTCTTTTAACTCTTTTTTTTTTTTTTTTTATACAAATGGATGGATGGATGATGATGATGATGATCTGTGCTTCCATCCATTTCCCCCTAGTGTTCTGAATGTGCATGTGCAACTTTTGAGAGCACCAATGAGGTATGAATGTACTCATGGAGCGAAACAGCATAGCAAATGTGTGAACACCTGCATAGCAGCAGAGTGAGGTTTTGAGCTACTGAACAAAAAAATGTGAAAAAATGTTTTTAACCCTCACAAAAAGTACTATGGCATTACAATGGTATGCTGTCCAAATTGGATATAATATTAATAATAATAATCGTATTATTTATTATTATTTTGTTGTTTTCATGCCTCAAGCAAGTAGTTTAAAAAGCTATTGGCTCATTTAACCACTGAAGTCTGTCGGATGAAGAGAGTTTGAAAATAAATCAAAAGGCAGAAAATAGTCTTGTGGTTGGTTTCCCAATTTAAATCCGCTGTGACATTTCCTCTCTCACTTCTGCTGCAGGTGGTGCACAGGCCCTGCATTCAGCGCTCTGCAGAAGACACACTGTATGCTACTTGTACTAACTTCCTACCTTGCTCAATAGAAGTACTTCAGTAGTGCTTATCCCTAGGCAGAGTTTGTTAGTGTTGGAAACTGAGAACAGTTGTGGAATGATTTTCATGGTGTTCAGTAAAAGATTCTTGAATTGCTTCATTTGTCTCTTGGTGCAGACATAACACCATTTTAATATAGTCTAACAGTGTTTAGACAGCATCTTTCTAGTTGAGTTTGTGAATCTTTAATTCTTTAAATGTCCAGTGAGTGTCCATTGTATCCCTGGTCCTAATATTCATATTTTATTTGTGTGATTAAAGCAACTTTGTTTGCCTCATGCAGGCAAACATAATATTTGTACTCTTATAATTAAAGAAATTGATTGTAACAGGCACTTTTATTCTTTGATGCTAATTATTCATGATTAATTAGCGTTAGAGATTAGATGAACTGTGCAATAATGTTACAATAAAGTTCTTTCTCATTTTAATAAAGTTGGTTATTTAAACATTTTAAATACTGACATTTACTTTTTTTGTTTTACTGCTGAAGGAAAGAAAGACACATGACCGTGTTGTTGCAACACTTTTTATTTTGAGTGAGTGAGTGGTTTGAGTGAGCTGCTGTTGTAATGTTGTTCTGACAGTTTATCACGGTTAAAAGCTCAGACATGTTCCCAGTGGCTGTAGCAATGCAGTAGTTCATTTGAAAACTGGCTCCAGATTGTGGCTACATTCCCTCTTTAGTTTACACGTGTTTAACAATGAATGTAGGCACAAAGATTGTACATGCTGTGGTTTTTGTACAAGCGAGTCATGCATTCTCATGAACACAAACCGTTTTATCTGAGGACTTGTACAGCCTTGACCAAGCCTTGAAACACCAAAACATGCCGATTTTAACTTTTCATGAGACTTTTTGTTATTGGTTTGAAGATTGTTGCTTTTCAAAGTGCTAAAATGACAAAGACCTAATGAACTCAGAATTGGAGTTTGTGGCATGTAGTTATTATCTTCAAAGCAGCTATATGCTTTGACTTTGGTTTACTTTGACTAACCTTTAGCAGATATACATTTTTATAATGTACAGGCTCTGTCTTGAAGGAAATCATGTTTAGCGATTGTGTGATACTGATAACTAAAGCGTAATGGATAATAAAATATCACAATCTCTTTAATATGAATTGAACTTTGTTTCGATACACCAATGCAGGAAAGAAAAAAGCACCTGGGAGCACCATAGGAGTCTTGAACAAGCAAGAAATGGTCTTTGCATATTTTGACTTTTAGAAAGCAGATATGAGTATGTTGGTTATCTCGTTTGTGTAGTTTTTAGCGGCACATTTTATGTTAAATGAGATTAGGACAGTGGTGGAGCAGGTGGAACAATCCCCCCATCTGATGTTTGCAAAGGAGCTGCTTCTTCTGAAAGAGAATCAAGATCTATAGAGACTAAAGGTGGAGGTTTAATTATAGTGTCCGTGCCAGAAGATAGAGATGGAGTGAGGTCATCAGTCTGCTTTGATATTTTGCTCTCCGTCACAGGTTCTTGTGCACTTCTTGACGCAGATGTTTTGGTGTCCAAAGAATCCACGGATGCTTGACCTTCCTGGATTTCATTTTTCTCCTTCTCAGTTGAGTCCTGAGCAACTGTTGGGTTCCTGTTGGGGGCTTGGACCTCATCTGCATTTTGTCTGCCAAATGTGCTTCCTTGCAGGATGTCCCCCATGAGAACTTCCTCACTCATGGTCCTTCCGAGCGTCAGGTGTTTGGAGAGCTGTTGGGGGAGGTGTCTGGAAATGGACACCTGGTTAAAGCTTTGTCTGTTGATGGTCTCGGACTCCTCCATATTTGGCAGGTTTGGTTGAACGTCGCCATCCAGAAACGGCGAGGGTCCGGCCCATTCAGGATTTTCAAGCCGCTTTCTCTGCATTTTGCGCTTCTTTAACAAGATAAAGATGATTGCTATGAACATCAAGACAAAAGTGGTGCCGATCACAGCTGCCACAGCAGGACCTGGGTTCGCTTTCCGGAAATCCTTTGGTGGAGGGTAAATTTGCTTTGTTTTTGGTTTTTTTGTGATCGCCAATGTCTTTGTCGGCTTAATCATGGATGAAGTCTTAAGCTCAGGACCTTGTGTGCTTGTCCACCTGTCTGTGACGATTGCTCTCTCTGTGGTTTTCACACCATTGGTGCTTACAGTCTTGTTGAAATCTTTTGACGTTATTGCGGAAGTGTGGGCATGAGTAAATGGGCTTGGTTGGTCTGTAGTCTCCATTGTGGGCTGGATTGTATGAAGGTCTTTATTTGTGTTGTTGTTGCTGCCCTTTACTACTGTTTTATTTGCTTGCACACCATAGAGTCCAGTGAAATCAGAAGTAGAAGGTGTTTCCTGAGTGGCTTCCAGTGTTTCCATTGGTCCTATGCTCGTTTTTTCTTTTGGTGAAACATCTGCCTTTGTGGCATTGGGTGGTTTAGTCAAGACATTCAGTTCTTCAGCATTCTCTGTTTGCAAAAGAGATGTAGAATGCGGTCTGCGGGAGCCTTCTGTTGGTTTTCGTATTTCCTTTTGTGGAGTTGTTACCTCTTCCTGTATTATTAGCATAGTAGTCAAGTTGAATTCGCCATCACGTATGTTCATGCTTTTACTCTGATTTGATGTCTTGGCGTCACTGTTGGGTGTGCTCAGCCAGATGCCATGCTGCTCTGACTGATTTGTTAGGTGCTGCGTCTGAGCACTTCTTGAAAGTGAAACCACGTTGTCTGTACCAGAATCAGTAGTGTAGTTAATCTGCCCTGATGCATTGAATGCTGTGTTTGTTACCTCAATATTCTTATTGCTGGTTGTTAAAAGGCCATTTAGGCTCCATGGTAGAGAGGAGAGGAAGACAAGTGTGCAAAGAGTAGTCCTCATGGTGTCCTTAGAAAACCTTGCCAAAGAGAGACATTTTTGCACATAAGACTCAACAGACCATTTTATCTCATGAATTCTTATAAGCCACAATCAGTATGCTCAGATTTTATTTATTTTTTTAATATAACTTCTAAAACAGAAAACACTTAATGTTGTGTATGCAAAGGTCACAAACAAATTGAAAATGAATACTTGATGAAAAAAGTTGATTTTTTATTTAGCTAAAAGTCAAGACTGGAAAAACTAGTTTTCTACTTATTATTTTGTGGTATCATGTAGATACTTTAAATGTTAAAAAAAGAAATACAAACTTTATTGTACAATGTCAAGTAATATAATCATTGGTTTATGCTAGACAAAACAGCAGAATATGATCTTACCGAGGCATCCTCTGAAGCATTAGTGAAAGAGTGAAGTATATTCTGATGAATACGGAACCGTCACTTCACTTGGCAGGAAATGAAGCTGTGAAATGGCTGCATTTGTTTTTGCTAATAGCTGCGTTTTTTTTTGCCTGTGGAAAGAATCTGTGGTGACAGTATGAAAAACCGAAGCACGTTTTTCTAATTAAACTCTCATAATAGGCTTGTTTGAGGTATGTTTTGGATCATTGCGGTCCTTTTTCTATAAGGAACGGCTATTAATTACCTTCACAAAAATCTATAAAAGTAAGAACTTTTTTGTAGAGCAGAAGTTGTCTAAAAGGAAATGATCTCATGCCTTTTTTTTCTTTTTTTCTTTTTCTTGGAAAGTTCCTTTCACTGAACCCCTACCTTTCAACCACCAATAAGACTTACCAACATATTAGTAACTACCTTAGCAGTGTCATTGTTACAGTGAGTTTTGCTCAGCAAGCAACACAAATTTCAAAATCATTGTAAATAAGAAACTGAACAAGAATCATTAGCATTGAATTTTATTGAATTTTTTACTGAGATGTCAGAGTTCTGAGATAAAATTAAGGAATGCTTATTATTATAGGATCTGGAAGATTTAATGGGATTGCTTTGCTTATATTAAACCTGCTTTACAGGTAGAGTCATTTGCAATATGCATATTCATAGGTTGATTGATCCAAACTGTTTGACTGAAGAATGACAGATAAATGTTTCAAAAAGTCATTATGTTTGGGCTTCACTGAACTTTGGTGACTACAATAGCATAGAAATTAAACCCTACAATTGACTTGTTCTGCTGTTTATACACAGTTGTGTATAGAGTTCACCTTTTTGGGTTTTATCTACAGTAGATGCGGCTGGTGGTCATATTTTAAAAAAGGGCCAAAATGTAACACAAAGCTGAGGTTAAATACAATTTCACAATATATACAATAATACACCAACATTTCATTTACTTATTATCCTTGTCATCTTCACTAAACAGATATCCAGAGCTGCTTTGACCTCATCTGTAAAAAAAGTCAAAGTTTTCTATTTCATCTAATATTACTGATATGAGAAATGTCCTTTTTAACGGGATAAGCAGATAATTGTAGTTAGTTAAACAATTCTCAAAAATGCTATGAGACGACTTGTAACTGCACTTTTTTTTACTGCTGTAGCTGAACTATTGAAGCCATTTATTAAAAAAAAACATTTGCCTGTCATAGCCCAGCGTACAAAAAAAGCTCTTAAACTTTACACCATCAGAGGCATGTTTTCCAAACTAATGGGATCTATGCAGGAATCCCTAGAGGTTGAGCTCGGCATGGCTGTGGGGACGCTCTCCGAGTCAGCGGCTGCGTTAGAAGTGTTGATGTACTGACTTGGCCCTGCTACGCCATCTTGGAACTCTTCCTCCTCACCATCGGTCTTTACTTCCTCCAGTAGAACACTGGTTTCGCATGGGCCCACAATTCCTCCTTCTCTTCTCTCGGTACCCCAATAGCCTGTTCCACTCACCAGGTCTGCATTGCTTCGGGATGGACGAGGGGTCCGGTGACGACGTTTCAGGCTGGAGACGGTACATGCCAAGACTATGGTGGAGGTTAGAAGGATCAGGATAATGCCACCAGCAGTGGCAGTTGCTATAAATGCTAGCTGGGCGTCAATAAAGCAGCTGATCTCGGAGGCACCAGTTGCAGGCAAACTAGTTGTCACAAATGAAATGTTGAGGTCTTCTTGCTCATGGATAGTAGAGGATATGGGATGTTCTGTGACCATTGTCATTGTTTGTTGAGATCTATGTAACAAACAAGTACCATTATTCAGTAGGACATGTTACTGTAGTAATAACTATAAATTATGCATAATTACATGCAACTAACCCTAAACCAACCTCTATTCCTAGTTAATTATTATTACTCAGTACTTAAATGTATAATTACACTGTAACAAGGACACCTTATAATAGTGTAACCAAATTTTGTCATAATTTACTCACCTTCAAGTTGTTCCAAACCTGTGTGAGTTATTATACTGTATGAGAAGATATATTTAAAGAATGCTGGTAATCAAACAGTTGACGGTAGCCATTGACTTATATAGTAGGAAAAAATACTATTGAAGTCAATGGGGTCCATCAACTGTCTGGTTACCAAAATTATTTAAAATATATTTTGTGTTCAACAGAAAAAAATAAACTCATACAGGTTTGGAACAACTTGAAGATGAGTAAATGATGACAATTTTTGGGTGAACTACCCTTTAATTGAACTTTTCAGTACACTCTACACATGCGCAATCAAATAAGTTTCCAGCAACAAAAACTGTGTCCTTCCAAACTGAACATGAAACCTTGGCTAATGAAAAAAAAAAAAAAACCATTATGTACACTACCAAAAAATTGTGGTCTGTAAAAATATGAATACATTTATTCAGCAAGAATGCGTTAAAATGAGTGCAAGTGACAGTAAAATAATGTAAAATAAATGCTGGGAAAAAAATACAAAACATTTTAGGAAAAAATATTTAGGGCAAAAAAAATACATTTAAAAAAAAATATTTATATATTAGGGCTGCATGATATTGAAGAAAATTGCGATATTCAATATGCTTAAGTTAATAGCATTAACTTAAGTTAAGCATTTAAGTTAATGCTTAAAGTGTGTAAAATAAACTTAAATTATCTTTAAAATATATTTAAAATTATATAACCTACATGCATTTTACATTCTTTTTGTGACAAGAAAACATCCCTCCAACTTCTGAAAATGAACATCAGTGTTTTACTGTAGCGTAAGAAGTGTTATTTTAACATCAGTGTAAACCACGGGGTTTAGAGGTTCAGATTATCCTACATTAAGGTTATTAAACAACAGAAACTGAATAATCAAATGTAAAAATAAAATACTGCTTAGTTTTCACTCTATGAATTAAATATATAAATTTATAAATTAAATGAAGCTACAAAAATTATTCAGCCAAGAGCTGTGAGTGATTTTCTCTTTGTTTGTTTGTTCATGACCCCAGTTATTGCAAGCCGTTGCGATATGCATATCACAATATATACATTTGCGATATTTCGATATATTGTGCAGCCCAAATATATATACATATACACACAATAAAAAATAACTATTTTAAATTATGTTTTTAATGTATTTTTGTTCAAATAATGCAGCCTTAGTGGGTATAAGAGACTTCTTTCAAAAACATTCAAAATCTAATTTAACCCCAAACTTTTGAATGCTAGTGTACATAATTTAACTGTCATTTTAATCCATGTATATGGATTTTAAGTGCCCCTTTTGTCACAATCAATTTATTTACGACTGTTAGCCACTTTAACTGTATAATAAAAAGATTAACAAAGACTGAGTAGTTCGTTTTCCTCTCTTCTGTTTCCCAAACTCTCAATTACACATTAGCTTTAGAGATAATTGGTGAAGTACTTACTAAAGTGGATATAGAACCTTTCTTGTGGACTTATCTGGAGTGCTGGAAGATGAAGAACAACGACCTGAAGTAATGAGGCTTGATATATCGCAATGCAGAACACAATTACTTCCTGTCCCCACGCTTGATGATGTTATTTAGGTGTTTTTCAGCTGAGATGCTCTTGACCTGTGGTTGTAACAGTAGAAAACAGTGTTATATTTGGATTGCAGGTTTCCATTCTGTGTAAGCTGTCAGATGTTTGCCATTTAAGGGAATTGGAACAGACTGCTCGTTTAAGGTGTTTTTAATGTTTGAAGTAAAGGTTAATGTGTATTGTTTTTTTTATATGAACTTGAAAATTCAATTATTGCTCCTTTTATTATAGGTTTTTTGTGCACTTTTGGACATTCTTTCCAAAGGACGCTTCTCAAAGATGTGCAGTCCATTGGTTTTAGATCCAAAAACACATTAAAATTAAAATCTGAACTATAATTGTTATTTCTCTTAGGTTCAAAACTGGACAAATCAATGGTGATCTTCTGATCTACCATGTCCTGCTGACCCTCAAGCCATACTACGCCAAACACTACGAGATCGTAGTAGACCTCACCCATGTGGGCCCCAGTAACCGCTTCAAGACGGACTTCTTATCCAAGTGGTTTGTGGTCTTTCCAAACTTTGCCTATGAGAATGTGGCTGCAGTGTACATCTACAATTGCAACACCTGGGTGCGAGAGTACACTAAATACCATGAGCGATTACTGACTGGTCTCAAGGGGAGCAAGAAGCTGCTGTTTATCGATTCGCCTGCACGTCTAGCCGAACACATCGAACCCGAGCAGCAGAAGCTGCCCGCTGCTACCCTGGCGTTGGAAGAGGACCTCAAAGTGTTCCATAATGCCCTGAAACTGGCGCATAAGGACACAAAGGTGTCGATCAAGGTAAAAATTTGTAAAACTCAACCCAGATGTTATTTAGAGTTCGGTTTCTATTCAGTTTTAAAGCTGAAAATTATTTTCATCTAATGGCCAACAACTGATAAATGACCGATATTAAAAAATTCTCTACAGTTTTTTTATAAATCAAAACAAAATAAACTAAAAATATGAAATGAATAATTTTATAAAAATCTAGACATCACATTATTGTAATAAAAAATGGATATTCATTTTGTGATCTGCTAAAGATTAAGATTTACCTACTATTAAATTATTTAATACATGCTCAATTAAATATTCAATATTGCCCGATAACGAAAGTAAAATCTCTAATATTGGCTGATAACTGATATGGTACTGATATATCGTTGCCCATTCTACCTAGGTGGGATCAACAGCTGTACAAGTGACCTCGGCGGAACGCACGCGTGTACTAGGACAGCCAGTTTTCCTGAACGACATATACTACGCTTCAGAGATTGAGGAGATATGCCTGGTGGATGAGAACCAGTTCACTCTGACAATCGCTAACCAGGGCACTCCCCTAACGTTCATGCACCAGGAGTGCGAAGCCATTGTTCAGTCCATAATCCACATCCGGACACGCTGGGAGCTTTCCCAACCGGACTCAATTCCCCAACACACCAAGATCAGGCCTAAAGATGTTCCTGGCACCCTCCTCAACATCGCCCTCCTCAACCTGGGAAGCTCTGACCCCAGTCTGAGGTGAGAGACATTAAGCTTGAGTCTTTGGCCATGCTCAGGCTGTTTTCAGCCTAACAACTTGAGTTTTGGGTGAATAGTCCAATGCATCAAGCTGTTGTTGTTTTGACAATGAGCCTTTTATTTGCAGGCTTCTGTCTTTGTTTTGGTGAACTGATTAGAAATGCTAATACTGCTGCTTTGTGTCTTCAGTTCAACTGGGGCCGGTCTTGAACATTTAGAATCATAAACCTGTCATGTACAAAAGAAATATCACATTAATTTCCTCAAATATGGAAACCAACATGTTGTTAAAGTAAATTAGTAATTCTGAAAATGACTTGCTCTTAACTCCTTCAACAGGTCAGCTGCATACAATCTACTTTGTGCCTTAACCTGCACCTTCAACCTAAAGATTGAAGGCCAACTCCTAGAAACGTCTGGCTTGTGCATCCCAGCCAACAACACCCTTTTTATTGTGTCCATTAGCAAAACGCTAGCAGCTAACGAACCCCACCTCACACTGGAGTTCCTGGAAGAGTGCATTTCTGGCTTCAGCAAGTCAAGTCAGTATCACATGCAAAAAACACCCATCATTTTACACACACACACACGAACTTCCTGTTTCGAATGCGCATGCGTCGCGTCTGAGCGCGTTGTTGTCTTTGGAGCTCCATCGATTGATTTATAATTCTTGATTTCTCTTTAAACTCACTTACAACGAACATTTTCTACTTTTCCTCACCTCATAGTTATAACGCGGATTGTTGAGCAGACGCGTCTCAAGCCTTGTGATCCAACGCTGGATACTCTTATAGGTTACGTCCGTGGATCACGGCTGAACGCGTCTTCTCCGCACTCATTTAAGTTACAAACAAACATTTTTCACCTATCGTGCGTCTACTCTACACCCGTACCACTGAAAAGACGGATTATATCCAAGACTTAAGCCATAAATTAGTATTAATATTGATAGCACCACTGGTAGCGTCGTTGCTAACTTAACTTACTGTCCATCTGTTAAAATGGCGAATATATCAAATGTAAGTAGTCTACCTTTTGGTGCAGGTGAGGACACATTTGAGCTGCACGCGGTGCAGTCTGAGCTGGAAGCTGTTGAGAAACAGATCCACGACCTTTTAGTAAGAAAAGCCGAGCTGATAGACCGGCGTTTGGCTCTCGAAACATCGCGCGCCGAGGCACACAAATCAGAGATTAATGTTACTAACCCGCTGACTCCGACCTCGTCTACTCCGTGCGTTCCTCAACATCGGTCCCGAACGTCGAGGTCGCGATCAGCCATGGTCTCGTTCACTCCGGCTCCAACATGCCATCACGAAGCCTGGATTTTTCCGCAGCGGAAGTCGCGAGTCAGGTCTAGACCAAGAAAACTCTCTCCGACCCTCCCGGTTTTCGAGATATCCACACAAAACCGCTTCTCCCCTCTTCGCGAAACAGAACGCGATGCTGTGATCATCGGCGATTCCATCGTTCGACACGTACACGTTACGTTAAATAAAAGTAAGGTGCATAGTCACTGCTTTCCTGGTGCTCGTGTTTCCGAAGTCGCTGCTCACGTTCCCGAGATTCTGAACGAGCGCGTCGGAACCGTTGTCCTGCACGCGGGAGGGGCCGACATCAGACTGCGCCAGACGGAAGTTTTGAAGAAAGACTTCAGGAATCTGATCGATACGGTACGCAGCACATCGCCTGATATAACGATTATTGTGTCAGGACCGCTTCCCACGTACCGACTAGGTCATGAAAAGTTTAGTAGATTATTTGCGCTTAATGAATGGTTAATGTCATGGTGCAATGAGCAGAAACTTCTCTTTGTAAATAATTGGAATCTGTTTTGGGAGCGTCCTAGGCTTTACCGTGCTGATGGCTTACACCCAAACAGATTCGGATCGGATCTTCTGTCAGATAACATCTCCAAAATGTTAAATACCTTTTGACTAGTAAACAAAAGTCCAAATCATAGTCTCTGCTGCACCAATTTAACTGATATAAATAGTGTAGAACATTGCATAGAAACTGTGTCTATTCCTCGTTTAGTGAGATCAAATCATAAATCTACTGCAGGATCTAGAAAAAATCTAATTGTTATTAAACCAGAAAATGTTGCTATTGGTAATCAAAAACAATTTTTAAAGCTAGGTCTTTTAAACATTAGATCACTCACACCTAAGGCAGTTATTGTAAATGAAATAGTCACAGATAATAGCTTCGATGTACTTTGCCTTACTGAAACCTGGCTTAAACCAAATGATTATTTCGGTTTAAATGAGTCTACTCCATCAGGATACTCCTATAAGCACGAGCCCCGTCTGAATGGTCGTGGCGGCGGTGTTGCAACAATCTATAGAGATTTTCTCAATGTTACTCAGAAAACGGGTTATAAGTTTATTTCATTTGAAGTACTTGTACTAAATGTTACGCTCTTAGATGATAGAAAAACATCCCTATTATCTCTAGCCTTGGCTACCGTATATAGACCGCCTGGGCCTTACGCTGATTTCCTAAAAGAGTTTGCAGATTTTCTCTCAGACCTATTAGTTAACTTCGATAAAGCATTAATTGTTGGAGACTTTAATATCCATGTAGATAATCAAAATGATGCGTTAGGGGCTGCGTTTACTGATTTATTAAACTCCTTTGGGGTCAAGCAAAACATTACCGGACCGACTCATCGATTTAATCATACACTCGATTTAATTATATCACATGGAACCGATCCAACCGATATAGATATCATTCCACAAAGTGACGATGTCACTGACCATTACATGGTAACTTGCATATTACGTACTCCTGTAATATATCATGCTGCGCCGCGTTATCGATTAGGCAGAACAATCCTTCCATCCACCATAGATAATTTTTCAAACAGCTTATCGGATCTGTCTCAGCTGCTCAGTGAACCCAAACAAACAGATGAACTTGAGGAATTAACTAGCACTATGAGCACCATTCTCTCTGGATCATTGGATATTGTTGCGCCCATTAGATTAAAAAAGGTCAGAGAGAAAAGTAAAGCACCATGGTACAACAGTACTACGCGTGTTCTAAAGAGAGAAACCCGTAATTTAGAGCGTAAATGGAAACAAACCAACTTAGAGGTCTTTAGAATCGCATGGAAAGACAGTATGTCACGTTATAAAAAGGCCCTAAAAGCGGCCAGGGCTGAGCATCTACGCAAACTAATAGAAAACAACCATAACAATCCTAAGTTCTTATTTAACACCGTGGCGAGACTAACAAATAAACAGATGTCTCCTGAACAAAGTATTCCATTACAGTTTAGTAGTAATGATTTCATGAAGTTCTTCACTGAGAAAATAGAAAACATCAGAACCACAATTGTAAACGTTCAATCCTCAATCGCGCCTTATAATTCAGCCTCAATTATCACGCCGCAAGAACAATTACAGTGCTTTTCAACTATAGAACAAAAAGAGTTAAATAAATTTATCATTTCCTCTAAAACAACAACATGTTTATTAGATCCCATACCAACTAAACTATTGAAAGAAGTGTTACCTGTAGTGGAAGAGCCTCTCCTCAATATTATTAACTCGTCTTTATCTTTAGGTCATGTTCCAAGAACATTTAAATTGGCAGTTATAAAACCTCTCATTAAGAAACCACAATTAGATCCGAATAATCTAGTAAATTATAGACCCATTTCAAATCTACCTTTTATGTCTAAAATACTAGAAAAAGTTGTGTCCGCTCAACTGGGCTCTTTCTTACAAGAAAATGACACCTATGAAAAGTTTCAGTCTGGATTCAGGCCGCATCATAGCACTGAAACTGCGCTCGTTAAAATCACAAATGATTTACTTTTAGCTTCTGAACAAGGCTGTATCTCAATATTAGTTTTACTTGATCTTAGTGCTGCGTTCGATACTATAGATCATACAATACTCTTAGATCGACTACAAAATTATACTGGTGTTCAAGGACAAGCATTAAGCTGGTTTAGATCGTATTTATCTGACCGCTACCATTTTGTTTATTTAAATGGAGAAAAATCTATCATAACTCCAGTAAACTATGGAGTGCCGCAGGGATCTGTGTTAGGCCCTCTATTATTCTCAATATATATGCTGCCACTTGGAAATATTATAAGGAAACATGGAATTAGTTTCCATTGTTATGCTGATGACACTCAAATCTATATTTCATCACGGCCAGATGAAAACGCTAAATTATCCAAATTGACAGAGTGTGTTAAAGATATAAAAGATTGGATGACGCATAATTTTCTTTTATTAAATCCAGACAAGACAGAGGTACTACTTATCGGTTCAAAAAACCACCCACAAAACCTCTCACAATACAACTTTAACATAGTAGGATGTCCTGTTACTTCATCCTCTACAGTAAAAGACCTGGGTGTTATATTAGACTGCAACCTGTCTTTTGAAAATCATATTTCATATGTTACAAGAACAGCCTTTTTCCACCTTAGAAACATTGCTAAGCTACGTAATATGCTATCAGTTTCTGACGCAGAAAAGTTAGTTCATGCATTCATGACCTCGAGACTAGATTACTGTAATGCGTTATTAGCCGGTTGTCCTGCATCCTTAATAAACAAGCTACAGTTAGTCCAAAATGCCGCCGCTAGAGTTCTAACTAGATCAAGAAAATATGATCATATAACACCGATTTTATCATCCCTACATTGGTTACCTATAAAGTCCCGTATTAATTACAAGGTATTGCTACTGACTTATAAAGCCCTAAACGGCTTAGCTCCAGTCTATTTAACCGATCTTCTATCGCCCTATAATCCATCGCGCTCTTTAAGATCACTAAATTCGAGGCTTTTGGTCATACCTAGGATATCCAGATCCACCAAAGGAGGGAGAGCATTTTCACATTTAGCACCAAAACTCTGGAATAGTCTTCCGGATACTGTTCGTTGCTCAGACTCGCTCTCCCAGTTTAAAACTAGATTAAAGACGCATCTCTTCAGCCAGGCATTCATATAATACTTTTAATCCTACAGTTAAATCCGACCTCTAGTTCATAAACGCCAGAGGAGAACTGGCCCCCGACTGAGCCCGGGTTCTCCCAAGGTTTTTTTTTCTCCATTAGGTCACCTGATGGAGTTTTTCGGTTCCTTGCCACTGTTGCCTTTGGCTTGCTCAGTTGGGGATATTTGGGGATATTTAATTGAATTAATCAATCAACGATATTATTGATCAGCATTACCGAACGTAGACGTTCCACTAGAAACAAACATTGATGTATTGTTCTAATTTATTACTGTGAAGCTGCTTTGATACAACCTGTGTTGTGAAAAGCGCTATATAAATAAACTTGACTTGACTTGACTTGACACACACACACACACACACACACACACACACACACACACACTGTATATTCTATCGTTCATTTTTTTTTAAAGAAGGCATTAAATTGTTCAAAAGTGACAGTAAAGACTCTTCATTTTAAAGATTTCCATTTCAAATAAATGCTGTACTTTTGAACTTTCTATTTGTCAAAGAATGAAAAAAGTATCATGTTTCCACAAAAATTAAGCAGCACAGCTGTTTTTAACAATAAGAAATGATTCTTGTGCACCAATGATTTCTGAAGGATCATCATGTGACACTGAAGACTGGAGTAATGATGCTGAAAATTTACAAGAAATAGATTACATTTTAAAATGTTGAAATAGAAAACAAATATGTTACTGTATTTTTGATCAAATAATTGCTGCCTTGGTGAACATAAGAGACTTCTTTAAAAAACAAATATTAATGATCCCAAACATTTGACCGATAGTGTGATACAAAGTTGTTTTTTGAGGAATTTGCATAGCACCATTTTTGTGTCATTTGTTACAAAAATGTCTTTTTTGGGGGTTTTAGGTATTGAGCTGAAGCATCTGTGTCTGGAGTATATGACTCCTTGGCTCCGTAATTTGGTGCGGTTTTGTAAACACAATGACGATGCCAAACGACAACGCGTCACGGCTATCCTGGACAAGCTTATCACAATGACCATCAATGAGAAGCAGATGTACCCCTCCATACAGGCAAAGATATGGGGCAGCTTGGGTCAGGTAGGCCCCTTCAAACCCTCATAAAACATTATTACATAAAACGTAATTGAATTTGATTTGCAAGCTTATTCCATCCAAAAGGTTCCAAATATTTTCATCTGATAACTGCTACAACAGGCATTACAATGATACATGACTTCAAACCTTAACACCCCTGTATATTTCTACAATAATTTCACGAAACTCTGTTAGTCAGCAGTTACAGATTGCACCATTTTCCTTGTATAGATCACAGACCTGCTGGATGTGGTGTTGGATAGCTTCATAAAGACCAGTGCTACTGGGGGTTTGGGATCCATCAAGGCTGAAGTGATGGCTGACACAGCTGTAGCCCTGGCTTCAGGAAATGTCAAATTGGTGTCCAGCAAGGTAAACGCTTACTGCTCAGCTAACATATTATACTATAATTCCCTATGAATTTGTTTTTAATATATTGTTTAATATGATGTTGTTCCTAAGATAACCTTGTAACAGAACACTCAGTTAGATACTGAAATATTAAAAGCTGCATTGCTGACCTGTAATAAATGATTTAAAACATGGAAAATGCAACGGAACCAAAACCCAAAATGTAAGCCATTTCGTTTTTTCCTTTATACTGTAAGTAATCTTGTTAGCACAGATTATTGCTGCATTGCAATTTTTAATAATTGTTTTCAATTATTTTGCATTTATATACGGTATAGGATTTGATAATGATATGATTTGTCTTTTTAGATATATATAGATATTTTTATTATTTTATTTATTTGCGGATTGAAATCCAGGCCCTGAAACGGCTTCAGTTACATTCTATGCCTTTTTAAAATAATTTTATACAGTTTATTTCAGTCTAAATGTATACTCCTATTTAATATCATACAATATTCAATTATCAATCAAACCAGTTTTATTTCTTGTTATCATGTCTGTAAAGCCCATTAACACTTTTACAAAGATTTCGACTTACCGCTTAAAGTGTTTCTGGCTTTTGTGTTCCTGAATCATTCCTCTTGTGATCTTCTCCTGGCTGACTAGCTCTTCTACCCAACATCTATTATCCTAAGTGTTTGTGCACAAATGCCCAATTTGTACGTGTACGCACAGACAGACAATAGTTAGCCAGCGGGGCAGTCACTCCTATTATATGGACAACTGTTAGTCATCATTACGCTCAATGGACGTCATTGTCAGACACTTGGTCAAAAGGAGAGCCACATTTGCGACTCCAATACGTTAAGTGGCTTGATCTTTATGGTTCTTGATTAACGCAGGAACCATAACCATACATCTTCTGCTATTTTGAACTAGTTGGACATATTTAGCTGTTTTCCCAAATGCTCAGCTATCCTGAAAAGCCAAATATTGTTTGGTTAGCATGTGCCAGCCACTGCTGTCACAGTGAGCAGCACAAGGACAGGCTTTGTCCAGTTGTTGCGTCTGCTTTTCTAAGACTCGTATAGCAGCGGGACACTGAGGTTAAGTGAGGGACCGAGCATAATCTTATTGAGAGAGCAAATAATGTTTAGGTGCATGTCACAGTGTGAAAATAAAAGGCACATTCTCTGGATTCTATTTGGTATTGGATTACTTTCTGATTTGAAGTTTGTTTGAAATGATAAATTATGCCTTTTGCAAATAATCATAATTTTGATCGTTTTGTAAACTTAATGCTTTTAAACAGCTTCAGTGATGTTTGTTTGATTTAGTGTTTCATTAGACTTATTAGTTTTCATTTTCACCAGTGACTAATTAAAGCATTATTTCTTACATTGTTTGCAATTGAATTATAAATTCATCTCTCAGGTGATTGGCCGAATGTGTAAGATCATCGATAAGACGTGCCTGTCTCCCACCCCGACCCTTGAGCAGCACCTGATGTGGGACGACATCGCCATACTGGCCCGTTACATGCTCATGCTCTCCTTCAACAACTCTCTGGACGTGGCCGCTCATCTGCCCTACCTGTTCCACGTCGTCACCCTGCTGGTGGCCACCGGCCCGCTGTCCCTCCGAGCGTCCACGCACGGCCTCGTTATTAACATCATCCACTCGCTCTGCACCTGCTCACAGCTTAACTTCAGTGGTGAGCGATAAATCACAGAAAATGGATATTGACCTGAAATCCATATTAAAAATAAATATGAATTTGGAAAAGTTTTAAACATTTAAACTCAGAGGACTGCTAAGTATGAAATCCAAATAATTTTTTTTATGAATTACCCATAACCATGTATCATAAACCTAACACATTGGGGTGTGTTAAAACACATTAAATGTTATTAATATTCAATGTTTAGATAAAATTAGCGTTTAATTTGTATATTTCTTTATATTTAGCCATCACATTAATGAGTTCGATTTTAAAATATATAAAAATAAAAACAGTTCATTTAAATTGTAATAATTAGTGCTGTCAATCTATTAAAAAACAACTTATAAATTGCACTTAACATTTAAAATTTTTAATATATTTTTAATTAGTATTATGGTATATTTTAAATATTTCTTTAATGGCATAAGTGCTATGAATGAAGGTCTGTACTAATATCTCTATTAAATTGATTTTTTTCTCAGTTTATGGGTATGAAATGAGTTATTAAACCTGAATTAATGAACATTATTGTACATAATATCTGTACATAAAGTTTGTTTTGTTTAGTTTTTAAAAATAGTTAAAATTCTCTCATCATTTACTTACTCTCAAGTTGTTCCAAACCTGTATGAGTTTCTTTCTTCTGTTGAGCACAAAAAATATATTTTGAAGAATGCTGATAACCAGACAGGTTATATATATATATATATATATATAAAACCTGAGTCTGATTTGTTGCTGTTCTGGTTTTTGCTTCTGCAGAGGAGACTAAACAGGTGCTGCGTCTGAGTCTGACGGAGTTCTCCCTGCCCAAGTTTTACCTACTGTTCGGCATCAGTAAGGTCAAATCTGCTGCGGTCATTGCCTTCCGCTCCAGCTACAGAGACCGGTCTTTCTCCCCCGGCTCCTACGAGAGAGAGACCTTTGCTCTGTCGTCCCTGGAAACGGTTACAGAGGCTCTTTTGGAGATCATGGAGGTCAGTTACCAACATTGTGTATTATAGAAGTGAGCTGTCTAACCACTTTTTGTTTCGTTTAACTGCCGATGTCCAGCACTGTGTTGATCCATGTAAAGGATATATTTTGCGCTTTGTGTAAATGGATCAACACATGCTCACTTCATCCACAGAAATTGAGATATAAATCCACTTTATAGAGTCATCAGTAACAGTATTGGTATCTGTGGTACTGGCCTTCATTTATAGTACTTAGTAAAAAGATGCCATTAAACAAATATTTACAATGTGTAAAAAATAAATAATGCAATATAAAATATATAAAAAACCTTAATGATAGGTCCAATTTAATCACAATGTGACAAATGATTATAATTTAATTTAACTCTTTTTATTTTAATATATTTTTAAATGTAATGTTATGGCAAACCTAATTTATTAAATATAAAGGAATATCGAAATAGTTGTATATATGGGATTTCTAACATATTTGAAATATTAATAACATTTAATGTATGTAGACTTACCATATGTATTATGTTTTAATACATATTTTGACATTGAATCTCCAAATAAATGTAGAAACAACGTAAATATGGTACACTAAGTACAATGAATGAAGGCCAATATCAGGAGTATTGCTACTGATGTCTATTAAATGGATTTTCTTTCTCAATTTCTGGGGATCAAAAAAGATGAAATCACTGCGCTCAACCGAGTCAGGGTGAGTAGATCCATGAAAATTATTGTTAGGAAAAATCCATTCAAAGGGCAAAGTTATGATTTTTATAAATGCGTATGTCTTGAAGTCTTTTATTTAACCAATAGTTGTTTTTCCCCAGGCCTGCATGAGAGACATTCCCGGATGTAAATGGCTTGATCAGTGGACTGAACTGGCACAAAAGTACGTTGAAAACATTGCATTTCACAAGAGTTTTTTAACATAGTGCAATCACATTAAAATAACAAAATCTGTTACCTCGACTTATAATTTACATTTTTTTTCTTGGATAGGTTTGCATTCCAGTATAACCCATCTCTTCAGCCACGGGCGCTGGTGGTGTTCGGCTGCATCAGTAAACGTGTGACTCACGGGCAGCTCAAACAGATCATTCGTATTCTCAGTAAAGCCAGTCCTCTGCTCAGCATTGATCGGGTAAGCTCTCTTTCTCTCATCTGCTTCTCTCTCTCAAACTCCCTAATTTTAGATACGATTTTAATTAGCTTGCATTCACTTGTTTTTGCAAAATAACAATGTTAATATATGTTGATTTTATAAAGTTGTCTTCTCTAACGGTTCCATTTTTTGATAAGGCTTATAGAAGTGCACAGCTGTGCATTTAAAGCTGAATAAGTATTCAATTTATTTTTTTATTTGAAGGTTGTCAACAGGATGCAGATAGAAGTAGAATTAATATTGTCTGAAATTCAAATGATTTTTTCATGAATTGCCCATAACCATGTTATCATGTAAATGCAGCCTTGATGTGCATAAGAGACTTCTTTCAAAAACATTTAAAAATAATAAAAAAGTAGTGTAGTAGTGTATTTATGAAGTCAATAAATTAAGATGTCTGTTTACTTTTATAAAGTCTGAAAACAATGCGTTCTATATTTTGTTTAGACAAAATTTTTAACTTTTGAATTTTGTCGGAATTTATACAGTTTTAAACAGTTTAAAGAAATGTCAAGTCAAGTCACCTTTATTAATATAGCGCTTTTTACAATACAGATTGTTTCAAAGCAGCTTTACAGTGATAAGAAATAAATGCATCATTTTTTGTTTTGGCTGTACAGCAGCTCTAGAAGAAAGTCATTGTCCAGTTTAAGCAAGCTGAACATTGATTAATATCCGTTATTAATTTCCTTGAATGTCTAATCAGTTAAGGAAAAATTACATAACACAAAATAAACATAATTTATGAATTAACTGTATTTTATTGATCGTTCATGCTGTCACAACACATCAAACTGGTTGGACTACTTAGATTTCTCTGTTGTCACTGACTACACTGTCACTCTTCCTTTAAAGGGATAGTTCACCCAAAAATGAAAATTCGGTCATTATTTACCCTCATGTTGTTCCAAACCAATAAAACTTTTGTTCATCTTCGGAACACAAATGAAGATATTTTTATGACAGCTACGCAACTTCCACTTTGGCGCTACAAAAGTTATAAACTTATAAATTGAAAGGCAATTCTTGACCTTTTCCCCAATCCTGTTAAATACATCTAAATGGTGGGCATATTTTGTAGTATTTTTGTAGTATTGTGACTATATTTTGCCTGGAAATGATGTATGTTTGTGTTGTATATGCAGTGTGATTCAGGTCTGTGCAGAAATGCAGTGCGCTAGTCTAACTGCTGTAGTGTCATTCGCTCTGACGATTTGCTGGCGTCATGCTCCAGCGCTCTGTCTGATTAATGCTGTTCCTCCACAGGGGCTGGAGAGCTGCTTAAAGGGGCCGGATAATTACAACAGCCAGGTTCTCATCGAGGCCACTGTCATCGCTCTCACCAAGCTACAGCCTCTCCTCGATCAGGTGCAGTCACGTTGCGTGCTGGATTCAATTATTAAAACATCAGCAGCTATTATAATAAACCATCTGAAGTAACACGACTGTAACAATGTTTTAATTTACTTCTCTCAATGTGTACATGTGTGAAACCTATTTTTGCATTTCCGTTTGATGATGTGGAAATGAGTACATGTGCGAAACCTATTTTTGCAATTCCAGTTGATGATGCGGAAATGACACACTACTCTCATTGATAGTGTTTTGTGTGCTTGTTTAATGATCTACAGGATTCTCCCATGCATAAAGCTCTGTTCTGGGTGGCTGTGGCTGTGCTTCAGTTGGATGAAGTGAATCTGTACTCTGCGGGTACCGCCCTACTAGAGCAGAACCTGCACACACTGGACAGCCTCCGGGTGTTTAATGATAAGGTGCTCAACTGAAATTCACATTTAGACAACCACAGACTTAAAACATGTTGATATTCTTAATATTATTATTGTTTTTCACATAAATGTGATGTGTGGAGCCAAATGACATTCTGCTTTCCATCTCTGGATAAAATGGGTGGAGCTTGACCTAAGTCGGTTTAGGGTGTGGCTAGACCGTCAAGCTCCACCCATTGGCTCTGTAGCAGCCTCTCAGAAAATCAAGGTAAAATGTATTGCAGTGTAAGAACTCTGAGCAGTTATCATGTTTTCACCTCTTAATAGAGTCCTGAGGAGGTCTTCATGGAGATCCGGAAGCCACTGGAATGGCATTGTAAACAAATGGACCATTTTGTGGGACTCAACTTTGCCTCCAACTTTAACTTTGCATTAGTGGGGCATTTACTCAAAGGTATTGATTAAAAGATCACCTATCCACCTTATTTTGCAATGCGGAAGCTATTTTCTGTGAATGTGTGAGACTTAAGATTCATTAGCCATTAATAATAATAAAATGAATGAATAATAATTACATTATTATTATATGGAAATAACTAAAAGAGTAGCAAAGTGCAGTAAATTATATGCTCTACAAACTTGTGTGTTTAAGATTACGATAATAGATTAAAATAATATGAGAAATGCATATTGTTTGCAATATCGAGCAGCAAAAACAGGCAGTTTTTCTACAGCTGAAATAACTGGAACGGATGGCACCGGAAGCCGCGCAGTTTAAAGTAAAAAATACGGTGGCTAGATAAGCTGAACTGGCCCTCTGTTGCAAGGGTTTATCAGGATTGTAATAATAATAATAAAAATAATAAATCTGATTCAACTTGCATATTTCATTTGATGTATTATTAATATTATTTATGTCATAATCTGACTTAAATATCTAACTCAAAACTAATCTGGGCCAGTGTTTTCAGTGGATTAATAATAATAATTAAAAAAATATATATATTTTATTAACTATTCTGTGTTGATGAACTAATGCATTACTGACATCAATAAATATGTATCAACATACCAATGAATGTATTCAGAGGTTTTAGTGATTGATCACATTGAGCATTAGAAGTTAATCAGTAAAATGTCTCTGGTTCGTCATCTTTGTCTTTTCTTCTTGTAGGATACAGACATCCCTCTTCCACCACGGTGGCGAGGACGGTGCGTATCCTTCATACGCTCCTGGGCCTGGTGGGAAAACACCGCAGCTGTGACAAGTTTGAAGTGAACACGCAGAGTGTGGCCTATCTGGCCGGTAAGTTAAAGCCAGCACAGCCTTAACCTTTAACAACCTGTATTTTGTATTTATATTCTGATAAAAACATCTAAAGTGGATGTTTGTGTTTCAGCTTTGCTCACAGTATCCGAGGAGGTGAGGAGCCGCTGCAGTCTAAAGCACAGGAAGTCATTGCTGCTTTCAGAAGTTACCATGGAGAACTTTCCAATGGACACATACACAGTGTTCGAAACGGAACCTGAATGCAGGTGAGAACTTTTCATCAAATGTTCCCGGTTTCTTTCTACTATACACTTGCCTTTCCAACCATACTATATAGATTTTTTTGTTGTGTTTTTGTTTTTGTTTTGATGATCCTCACACTCTCTTTAGTGTCAGGCTTCTGCGTGAAAACCAGCCCTGGGCTTCTCCGAAAGTGTCAGAGCGCAGCCTTGCACCTCCGTACTCTGCCATGGGACAAACCAGCCTTCGCCCACGCAAATCCATGAGCGTGGACATGGGCCAGCCGTCGCAGGCCAACTCGAAGAAACTACTGGGTATGAGCGGTCTGTGGCTTCATTCTTTCAAACTGGCTTTTGATCAGGCTGCAGCTTTACTTAAGCTTCATACTTGCGTGTTTTTATGTTTATTCTAGGAACTAGAAAGAGCTTCGATCACCTAATATCGGACTCGAAAGCCCCGAAGAGACCAGATATTGAGTCGGGCATCACCACGCCTCCAAAAATGAGACGGGTGTCTGAAAACGACTATGAGATAGGTGAGTTTTTTACTGCATTTGCCAATCAAATGTGTGATAGCCAGTGCTGATCTAAGTGTAGTTAATGATAATTAAGCATGAGAAATGAGAGCGATCGAATCGCTAACAGCTCTTCTTCGTTCCAGAAACCCAGAGAATAGCCAACTCCCATTTACGCAAAGTGTCCATGTCCGAGTCCAACGTCCTTCTGGACGAGAACGTTCTCACAGACCCGAAGATCCAGACGCTGCTCCTCACTGTACTGGTGTGTGCTCCATACCACTTTCCTTTGTACTTGTTCTTGTGCTTTAAATCCTCTTGCAGGTGGAATTAAGGATGAAATTGTATATAGAATGTTTTTTGCATATTCTTTGTGTAGCACAAGAAAGTTAAATAAAGATGATTCATTTTCTTTTTCCAGCTATATGATGTTTATTATACTTTATGTAATGTAGTATAGCAAAATATATATTTTTT
The DNA here is from genome assembly GCF_964197995.2 of Scardinius erythrophthalmus. Lineage (NCBI taxonomy): Eukaryota > Metazoa > Chordata > Actinopteri > Cypriniformes > Leuciscidae > Scardinius > Scardinius erythrophthalmus. The sequence goes on along the minus strand of NC_138227.1, from coordinate 22,685,690 downwards.
TCTTTTATTGCAGGCCACACTGGTGAAATACACTACGGATGAGTTTCATCAGCGGATCCTGTACGAGTATTTGGCTGAGGCCAGTGTGGTCTTCCCCAAGGTCTTTCCCGTCGTGTGAGTGTCTGAGATTCAGGGTGAAATGTTGACCTTAATGGAATGCGATTGAAACTTATAGATTAAGAACTTTATAGAGAATAGAAATAAGCATGGGTTATGCAGCTCCAAGGTGAAAACAAAAATGTTCTTCTTCTTTTTTTAGCTTTCAGGATTTTTTTATTTTTTACTATCCAACAGGATGGAATGTTTTAAAAGTAGTATAATTTACATGTTTAAAAAATGGGTAACACTTTACAATAGGGTGTCTTTTGTTAACATTAGTTAATGTATTAACTAACATGAACTAACAATGAGCAATACATTTGTTACGGTATTTATTAATCTTTGTTAACATAATGGACTGTGAACTAACAATGTACAAACATGAACTGCTGTATTTTAGTTTGACCTGTGTCATTTTTATCATAGCCACAACCTGCTGGACTCCAAGTTAAGCACCGTCCTGTCCATGTGCCAGGACCCCAACCTCCTGAACCCCGTCCACGGCATCATTCAGAATGTGGTCTATCATGAGGAGTCTCCCCCTCAATACCAGCCGTCCTGCTTGCAGAGTAAAGCCTAGTGCCAATCTCTCCAGTCATTTATTAATATTCAGATTTCTTAATTATCTAAAAAGAAAGTGTTTAAAGTCTAAAGGCTTTCAACTTAATGCTGTTAGTTATTATTGAATTGATTAATTATGCATATAATTACTAAAAAATTCAATTGACAACCCTAGTTTTGAGGGGTTTTTTCATATAAAACTATCTTTATCATTATCTTCAGATGTCTGACCAATTTCCCTTTTTTTCCCCCTTGACACTCCATCCCTCTTGCTCTGTCATCTGTCTCTGCTGTCACCTCTCTCTTGTCTCACAGGTTTCGGTTTCAACGGCCTTTGGAGGTTTGCCGGGCCCTTCTCTAAGGTATGATTAACTGCTCCCATAAACGCTTTTTATTTTCCAACGGAGTGCAGTGAAGAAATTGTGTGCTGCGGTCTCTCTGCAGCTTCCTAGATTTATTGACCAAAACGGATTTTCTCAAACATTTCCCGCGCCCATCCGGTGTCTCCGGCTTGTTACTCTCCCACAGTTCTGCTGTGCGGTTTAAGAAGGCATAAACGACAGGGATGTATTGCTTATGTATCTCTCGCTGAAGGAAGTGTTTTCCCACTTTCATGGCTCAGCAATAATAATTCATTTCCTATAGCCTTGTCGTAATGCAGGTTTTTTTTACGTGCCCTGCCAATACTTTCACTGTAATGTGTTACAATATTTCAGTTATTATATTAATAACTTTAAAATTATTTTATGTAAATTAGATTTTTTCGGGACACATTTTTGTGTTGGAAAAGTATGAATTTTTTTCATTAAAGGGTCATGAAACCCTAAATACATTTTCTGAGATTTTAACAGAGGTATGTGTGTTGAACATCACTGAAGACAATGTTAGCATCTGTTAGATTTAACTGTAGGGGTTTTTTCTGCTATTTTCGTCTTTCAGGGGTACGATCTACACCGTGTCCACATCACAGGTTGTGACGTGGCAGTGCACTATAATAACTTCAATGACACGTCAGTGTCACATAATTATTCTTGAGACTGACTTTTCTTATCCTATAAATAAGACACTGTTTCTTAATTATTCATGACACCATGTGGTGCTTTCCAGTGATAGTAATAGATGATAGAGGCATTCATTGCAAAGTGTTTGTTGTGTTTGGGAGAAGAATAGAGTAAACTTTATAGTTACTTACACAATGTGTATCTAATATGAATAAAACACGTTGTCAATTTATAATTGAAAGGCTTGTTTTTTGCCGCTTCCATAGACATCAGTGTGTATTTTACAAACTGTAAATGTATTTTTGCTAGTACTTATGTGTGTTGTAATGTCTGAAACCTAAAGGAAAGATTATGTGGTTGAAAACACTGAATAGCTGTTATGTATGTCAAGCGCTGATCGCATCCGTCTCTGGCTCAGCGCCAATCAAAGTGTGAAAGCACATTTGAATTTAGCAGCTGATCACGTGATGCACTGGACATTCTAATCAGAGTTAATCTAATATATGTAGCAGGGCATTCAGTTACTTTTAAAAGGACAAACAGATGGTTAGTGAATTTTTTTTGGGACTTTAAAAATAAAAATCTTGTGTTTCCTCACATTTTACCCCTGATTTTTAGTGAGAGTCAGTATGGGCCACTGACAGATGACAGTTGCTCGCCCCCCTCTTCTTCTCCTTCCCTGTCACACTCATTCCTCTCCCTTCTTCTCACAGCCATCCATGCCCATTTTAGTTGCATTTTTCAAAAAGATTGTGAGGTAGACTTGAGCTGAAAGAGGGGGGTTTCATGACCCTTTAAACTTTTTTTTTCTGGCCTTGTCAGACAGTAGTTTATTTTTACTTGCCATGCCAATATTTTCACTGTAACATGTTATAATATTTAGATTATTTTAATTATTTTTGTTAATATAAATTAAGTATTTTTATTAATTAAGTCTATTTTAATTGTATGATCATTATCCTTATTTTTATAGCTTTACTTGCCTTGTCAATATTTTAACTGACTTCACCACAAAACTTAAGATTTTATTATATAAAATGTATTACAGAAATTATTGTATGTTATTAATATTATAGCTACATATTTTTATGTATTAGAAATATAGATAGATTTTTTTATTAAATTAAGTTTTCTATACAAAAAATGCAATACCTGGAATTATGCAACTAAGACTTCCATGATAGCTATAAATTCATAAATGCTATTTTGCTTGAAAATAATGTAATGCATTGCAGAAAATAAAAACTGGTCAACACAGTCAGACTGATGTTGGAACCTGATTGTTGTAATGTATGAACATAAGCACTGGCCCAGTAGTGGAAGTTACTTCCGTCAACTGGCCAAAAAATATCCCACACTGGCCCTGACATCCTTATTGTTGAACCCTGACCATAAAATTTCTTGAATGTTGTTGACGATGTTGCTAATAAGGGGCTGAATCATTACTGTTTGTTTTTGCCACAGGAATCCTAAAGATCTCGGTTGTTCCAGTCATTGCAGTTTGCCGCTATTGCTCAAATTTATTGTGAAATATACCATTATGTTTCTGAGTAATCAAACGTATGATCAGTGACAAAATGGGTGACAAATGTCCCTTATTTACATGTGCCATTTCTAAGGACCAGGGCTTGACATTAACTTTTTTGATCACCAGCTTCTGTGGCTAGTAGTTTTCCAAAGATGCTAGCCACTCAGCGTTTTCACTGGCCACAATTTTGACATCAATACCATGGGGGAAAACTGCCATACAGATATTTTTAATACCTCATAATTTCGCAACAGGTATATTAGGCTGCTGTCACTTTAAGATCTGACACATGGATCCATTATGCTGTTAAACATGCATGTTTACATTCACTTCAAATATAACTAACTGTTTATGTGAATACTGGCCAAGACAGGATTTTGTCATCATTTTGTGTGTATTTGACTAAGCGTAAAAAATATATATAAGCAGAGAAAAAGAACTCAGTTTAGTACTAAGGACTGGCTTTATGTGCGTGGACTTTGGGTGTGAGCACAAAATTTGTGGGAATGAGAATGTGGGAAAAACTATGCGCAATATACGCAATCCCACGGCAAAATTCAAGCCCTGTTACAGCAACAATATTCATCCGGAGCAAATGAAACGAGTGAGTGAGGGGAGGCGGGTTTGTGTGTCAGCTCGCTGTCGGAGAGATGAGAGAGAGAGAAAGCTCAGCTGGTATCGTGTATCTATTCAGTGGAAAATTAGTATTGGAAGCGTTTCAGATATTTCAGTATCGAAATGTATCAAAAGAATTGATATTTTTGACAACACTACATTGCACTTAGTTTATTTCAGGTGCCTTTTTAAAAGACTACAATTGAAAAATGTATAGCCTATATTATATATAAAATTCAACCCGCCAAAGTGGCATAGCAGGAGTGACCGCGTTACACGCCACTGCCGAAATCCACTCACGTTTGGTGGGTTGGCGAGTGTTAATGTCAAGCCCTGCTTAGGACCAAATATGATAATGTTAAGTGATTATTAATCACACACCTGCTTTTACTCTCCAACAGCAAACCCAAATTCCAGACTATGCCGAGCTCGTGGTTAAATTCCTAGATGCTTTGATTGACACCTATCTTCCTGGCATTGAGGAAGAAGGAGGGGAGGAGTCACTGCGCACGCCCACCTCTCCGTATCCGCCCACAGTCCAGAGTCAGCTCAGCATCACGGCCAACCTCAACCTGTCCAACTCCATGACGTCCCTCGCCACCTCACAGCACTCACCAGGTCAGTGCTCACTTCCTGCACTGCACGCACACTCATTCGCTAATACACACACGTAGACGCAAATTAGCCAGTAGTTGCTCACTTACCTTCACACATCGTGTGCTACTCACACCTGCTCACATAATCGTGATTAGTGCATACATTCCCTAGCATTAAAAAATAACACCGTAACAGCTGTAGCCACGCTGCTGTTTGCGATCGCAGTTGCCAGCGCTTTTCTGTCTGCTTCCATATCAAAAAGCATCGCCAGTTGACAGTTTCTCTGGTTTCGCTAGATGTGCAAGACGTGCAGGGCTTTGACAGTGGTTGTGTGTGCATTTGACACCTTTGCTTTGCGTTTGTATCTTCATTAACCTCACTGCATTCTGTCTCCTTTTCATTGGGAATGTGCTGTCGGTTCAGAGGGCCCTATAGTTTATAGGCGGTCCCCAACTCTCTCCCATCCACGAACCACAGAGGAGGTGCCACCGAAAACAGCTGGTACAAACCTAAACTATAGAGCTGTGTTGGGCAATTAATGTCCAGTTCTATAGTTTGCGAACTGTGGTAACTTATTTAAGTGCCTATTTCTTGTCTTTACTTTTTTTCAGTGGTGGCAGTGTGATACTATTCAGGTTAAATTGGCCGTTAAAGAGTATATATTCATACTGGAGAGGTATTTCTTTATGCACATATTAGGGCTGCACGATATTGAAGAAAAATGCGATATGCAATAACTCGTTAAATAATGCGATATTCGAAATATGATACGATAATGCTTAAAGTGTGTAAAATAAACGTAAAATATATTTCAAATTATATAACCTACATGTGTTTCACTTTTTTTTTGTGACAAGAAAACATCCCTACAACTTCTGAAAGTGAACATCAGTGTTTTACTGTAGCGTAAGAAGTGTTATTTTAACATCAGTGTAAACCACGGGGTTTAGGGGTTCAGGTTATGAATTAAATATATACTGATTCTTATTAAAGCTACAAAAGTTATTCAGCCAAGAACAGAGAGTGATTTTCTCTTCGTCTTTTGTTCATGACCCCAGTTATTGCAAGCCATTTCGATATGCATATCGCGATATATACATTGCGATATTTCGATAATTTCGATATATTGTGCAGCCCTAGCACATATGTAACAGTAGTCATTAGATGATCCAGCACCAGCAAGCACTTAAGCGAATGTCTAAATCACATTCCTTCTCACTAATTTCTCCTTTTGATATCAATTTAATCTGCATTTTGAGCTAATATCAACTGCTTCTTAGCTTCACTGTTCAGCCGAACATTAAGAGTAAAATGCAGTCAGATATATCTGTAAGCTGCCATTTTTTTATTTTGATTTCCTGTTTCTTCCATTCATCTGTCCTTCCTGTCCTCTTTTGAGTTGTGAATGTGTCACTCATGTCTTTTTTTTTTTTTTTCTACTCTCTCTGTGTGAAGCCTGTCTGCCTTGCTCTAAGTCGGCTGTATTCCCACCTCACCTCGTCCTCCCAGGTACTCATCGACCTCCACTGTGTGAAAAAAGCAGTTGTCGCCATTCGTAGAGTGTTTGAATTGTAAATCTGCTGCTGGAGTCAGTAGTAGATGCTACTGTCAGATCAAAGCAAGAGGGGCTACTTTAACAGGAACTGTGAAGAGAGATCACAAGGGCCTGGTATTAAACAAACACTCACATACAGAGCTGAGGACAGAACATTTGCAGTTTTAATAGCATCGTTAAAGGCTTTTCACACTTGAAATTGTTAGGCCAGTGTGCCATTTTTAACCCTTAGTTAGCGCTTGGTTACTTTTTTTACATTTAGAATTAATGTGTTTAAAAAATGTTTTAAAATGTATCTTGGCCAAAAAAAGTGGCTGTTTGGATTTAAATAGGCAAATGTTTAAGAGTCTATGATTGGATCATTATTGCAGTGATTATGTTATGTGTTTGGCAACAGTTTTTTGGAGTCATTTTGTCAATACAAGATCTTGACCAAAAATTTATGCAGAAATAACATAACATTTATTTCCATCAAGAGGTGCATAATTTTTTGGTCAAGATCTTGTATTGACAATGCAAGAGTTTTTGTTTATTAGAGGTTGAATACTGCCAAGCTGCGCATACTACTTCTGAATAGGATGTCCACTTCATAAATTGTATGAAAATTATGGAAATATATGATTCAGATCACTCAAACAATATATGGAAATGGAGGGGCCCTTATATGGTCAGTAATGGAGCTTGGTTTTCATCAGGTGAAAAAGTTTGGTGCTGCGCCCAGACAAAATCTTACTGAAAGCTCATTTTTCAAGACATTTTCTTGGTTTTGTCTAAAATAGTCTTGTAAAATGTTTTTATAAGATATTTTTCTTTTTCACTTTCCTAATTTATTTGACTTCTACAATAATCTGCCAACCAATTTAGGACTTTATTCCGAATCATTCTTGAATTACAACCATTTAAGTTTGGATGACAACTAAGAGGTTAAGAAATGAAAAGCTACACACTCCATCAATTAGGGTTAGAAGAACTGTTGCCAAACATATAACATGCTAGAAACATAATAATCACTGCAAGAATGATCCAATCATATACTCTTAATCATTTAAATCCAAACAGCGGCTTTTCAAACTTGGATATGGAATTTGATATTTAAGGTAGTTTATGGTTTGCTGTCTATTACAGAATCGCTTGATTTCTTTGTTATATACTTTTGGCACCACAATTCAGATTTAGCACCGAGAAGGCACCATAACCCAAGGTTAAAAGCTCTGTTAACAGCCTTAAAAGTGTGAAATGTTGAAGACATTTACCCAGTTTTAAACAGTGTGAAAAGCCTTTTATATTTTATTTCATTATAGTTGGGAAATTTGAACCTATGAGAATAGTAATGCCTTTTAAATATATTAACACAAGAACAAAAGGCACATTTTAGACGCACACTTGTGTCTCACACTTGTATCACGAACGCTCACACACGAACCCTACGTGAGACTTTCTCCTCAGTGTGATAATGTTGTGCACTGAGACACCTACTGATCAGTGTGTGTATTTACAGCCTGACTCCACGTCAAAGCATGTCTGCAAAATCTGACGCTTTAGTTATTGTTTTAAAATATATTGTTTACGTTCGATACATTTAGATGAAAATAAAAAAAATGATTGTGAATTATTGTAATTGATTCAATTTGAGGTTTTAGATTTAAGGTTGTTACATAACATCTCTCTCCTGCAGGTATCGACAAGGAGAACGTTGAGATTTCTCCCACCTCGAGTCTCTCCACCAGTGGGCGGATACGACACGGGTCAGCCAGCCAGGTACAGAAGCAGCGTAGTGCAGGCAGCTTCAAACGGCCAAGCATCAAAAAGATCGTCTGAGGAACATTTCTACCTACTCCGCGGCCATCGTTCTTCTCCACGAATCCTTTTTGCTTTCCCTCGTCCGGTTTAACAAGGTTCTTGCATTGAAGAACCGCTTGAGTGTTTGTTTTTTTGATACCAGTTGAAGCTTGCCACATACTTGCCTAAACGAACTCGTTCGGAGGATGCACTGAACTCTCCGTGTTGCACTCAACATCAAAAATGTCTTGGGACTGACCACATTGCAATGCTAAATTGAGGCGTCCACTCTTCGTTTTGCACAAACTTGAGATCATGTCCTCATCGATGTCTGAAAGAAGCACGTACATGAGAAACTGATCTGATTAACCACTACAGCAAACAGTTGACCAACCGTGTGGAGACTCGCAGGCTCATCATCTTGGCTTGGCATCCGGCCTTTTTCCATTTAGTCCCGGACCCGCCACGGGATGGACGTGCGGCCTGACTTGTCCTGATATCCACAGGCTTGAAATCTGGATCGTGATCCAGGTGTATACACAGAAAGATTATATGTGTACTATACTGTTGACGATAATAACGATCACATGTTTTGGGTTCTTATTTTATCCATTGTGTGCCTTTGTCAGGGTTTTCAGCTGTGTATAGTTTGTAAAATAGGCAAGACCTTGCTAAGGAAGGGAAAACAGGTACTAATTATGAAAACATGTCGCGGCTTTAACATTTACCATATTGTTCATATGTCGCTACGGTGTGACCATGAAATATGAGAATATCATATTGCGGCATCGAAATATTTATTCTGTAAATGTAGATAATCCTTGTCGAAAACGATTCTAGCAGAGCAACGGATGAGTATGTATCCGTATGTAGGATTTTCCCAAAATGCACAAATCAAACACGACAAATTGGCATTAATATTCATCGTCTCACAGTGGTGCAATATGTTCTTTTTTTTTTTTTTTCATTCATTCATTGAACACTATGTGTGTACAAATTGCACATGATTTAAGTGTGTGATCAGGAAATATCCGTGCACACTTTTACCTTCCCCTGTTCCCGTCTCACTAACGGCTCACATACGGCACAGAAATCCCAATCCCACCACATGCTGACATGGTAACATTGCACCAAAGACTAGTTTGCAATATTGTGAGGGGAAACTGTTGTGAACTCCATTTTGTACATTTTTACGTCTGTCTTGTCTATGTCGTATGCCTTAACATAATGATTTCTTCCATGCAGTTCTCACTAGCTTCGTAACAACGTTTGTTTTCGGCATTTAATTGAATCGTTTTCTCACTTGGCACCTAACCGGTGAATCGCAAAGTTAAACAATTGTGCCATTTAAGTTTGAATTAAGAAGCAGTTTGCAGGGCCTCACAATTTATGTAACATGGCCGTTAAAATTGAAGTGGCCGATTTTTGTGTGCAATATTTGTTTTCTGCATTTTTCAGCCATTATTATGTCGATCTGTAAATCTACAAGGAGGAAATGGTAGTGTACCTGGTGACAAACTAAAAGTACATGTGTTTGCTCTTTGAAATGCTTATTAAAGGGAAACTTGTATTACTAAATAAGGGTACCTGCCAAACGTTTGAGGACGGAATATTTATGCATAATTTTAATTTGATGTTTTTGAAAAGATTGTTTTGGAATACATGAGTACCAGATGATTCACACTTAAAACTGGGACCAAATCGATGTCATTTTTTCCATTTTATTTGTAGATTTATTTTTACATTTTTTTGTTTGTTTTACAGCCGTACTCCTGCAGATCCCAAAATTTGCATTCATCCTGACTTTTGGTTATTTTAGGGCACTAAGTCGATTTCAGATCAGTGTTTTGTTATGATCAAAAATGAAACTTGAAATGTTTATTCCTGTCGTAATGGTGAATTTCGCGCCAATCCATGTCAAATTTACACCTTTTTTTTTTATGCAAATTGAAAATATGAAGGAACATAAATTACCCAATTGAGTGTTCAAAGTGTAATATTTGCCTTTTTTGCGTCCATTACTCTGAATAACAAGAATATAACTCCTTTCTCTTGAATCTTAGATGTTGCATTGCTACTACCAATCTAAAACTGACCCAATCTGATACTTCAATACTTTAAGACAATAATGAAGGCACAGTCTTGACTGCCATGGCAGCGGTTAGACACACGGCATGCCCCTAAGCCTTTTAAATTGCATATGTAATTAAACATCATAAACAAACTTAAAAAGTGGTTTATTTTATATAATTCATGATGTGTGTTTGATGCATTTGCCAGATTTTTAATTGCATTGATCATCTATAAACAATGTATCTGTCACCTGTAAATATGTTTGTGTAAAATTGGAAGGTATATAAATACAAGTGTAAATATATGTGATATTGTATTACTTGCTTTTTTGTAAAGCGGTTAGTTGCTGTACATGTATAACATGGCAATTTAATTATACCAGTGTTCGTAATAAAAGTTTCCCTCAACCCTGTTACTGTCCTGTTCAATGTGAAATCTTTGTTAGTTCTCTCTGGGTTTTATTAAAGGCCAAAAAAAAAAAAATTAAATGGCAAAAATATATACCTGCATCAGATGATTTTTATCATATTGGAAACCTGAAATCTGTGTGATCACCAAAAGTTTTGGTAATTTGAAGTTTTGGCGGTTGAAAAATGTAAATATTAACTATAACCTAACTTTTAGGGCAATGTAATGAAATCTAAATGCAGAAAATAATCTGTGGCTCATTAATAAATATGAGTACAGTTCTACAATCTCTTATTTCTAATGGTAAATGAGCTAACGGTTTGGTTTTGTAATATTTATAGTCATTCTAAATAAATGGAAAAACAAAAGTATAACACGACCAAAAACATCTGTTGCATTTGATTCAAAATAACAGTTAAAAAACAATTCTGTTAATACAAATAAATGCAAATACCTATGAGACAATTTGGTGGCTCAAAAACATTTGGGTGGATCCAAAACTTTTGACTTTGGAATCTGCTAATTATCAATTGTAAAATAATATGTATAGATCATTTACAGATGCATTAAGGGAAATAACAAATAACATGGCAATTTTTTTCCACATGGTTTTTTAATTTATTTTAAAATACATTTATTTTAAGTACTGTACAAGTTTAAAACTGTGACAACCTTTTTGCTTTTTTTCAGGGTTTCTTAAAAAGGCTACGCCATAGTCTCTTATAAAAAAATGTTTAAACGCTTAAAAAAAAGGGGGGGTTAGTTTAAATATAGCATACTGTCTGACAGGTCACAAACAGATCACTGATCTTTCAAAATGTGCCAAGCCTCCAATATACTGAAGTGTAGGCTACCAGACATGCAGGGGCAAAGTTCAAAGTTTAGCAGCTAACTGCAGTAAAACAAAATATGTGCTGCTCTTTTTATTTCAAGTTTTACTTTAACTGAAAACATATTTTTAGTTACAATTGCTTGAATCTATTTTGAGTCTGTCTGTCACGTTCACGTCTTATTCCCTATAAATGATTAAAACCAAACGAATGTCCCCAGTAGCCTCGCGAAGTCCGAGACCACTGTAATCTCGCGACATTTCAATGCATTTACAGTGAGAGCGGACTTATCGCGAGATTTGATCAGCTGAAGCGTCTCTGTTTTTAGAGTGTGCGTTCGGACGGTCAACACGTGGGGAGGAGAGACAAGAGACACACACACATACACATACACGAAGAGGGGGGACACGTTGGGATTGTGCTGGGCCTTGAATACGTAACATTAATAATATACGGTGGCGGTGCGAGGGACGCATAAACACAGTGAGTATAAATCGCGTGTTCGGGTTTTACTTCATATGTTGATAGGTGAAGCTTATACACCGCATGAAAGAGGGAGCCCATTTTAGCCGCCTCTCTTGATTAGTCCTGCTGTCTGGTGTGCAGTGCTAATCATACAAACTGATTTTAACCATCTTACATTTAATCATCTCATCTTGACAAATGATTTCCAGCTTCATTGGCTCGACAGTGTATGTTTGACATTGCGCCAGTGCTATCACAGCTATCCAAAACGCTTTAGCTACTGCGGCTAACTGTCGCCAAATCTGAGTTCAATCCTAATGCATGGGTTAAGTCCTGCACGTCAATTAATTTCGTCTAATTAAGCAATTTTTAAACGTCATAATAATCTAGAAGACCAGGTACCATGTTGCAAAGATCAGCTTGACCACCTTCAACTGGTATGACCAGTGAAGTTATCATGTTTTGGAATACAAATGACCTGTATTTTAAAGTTAGTAAGTAGCTCGTTGACCAGGACCAAGGTTAGATGTTCCACAAACTATATTGACCATTTTAGGATAGGTTGACAAGCTGCTTGCTGATTTGTTACTGTTCCTACCAGCTAGAAACCATGATAATCTGAATTTCCCCTTGTAAATTTGTAAAGTGGATATTTGTGAGGTCAACTTCATAATGTTACTTGGAGCTGTTGTAATTTTGGTGTGGTCATTCTGCAGAATGACAGCGGAAAACACGCTCTCCTGCTTTGTTCTCTCGTCTTTTGCGCGTTAAAGTCAACTCGCACCTTCATTCAGCTGAATTATGTACCGAGCCACATGGACGAGCGCTTTCTGTGAACTCATGGATAATTCAGGGCCTCTCTGAAAGAGGACTCGGTGGAGGGTTACCCCGGTAAAATCGTTTTAAAGTCAAGATACTTGAAGCGGTCAGTACTTTAGATTGAATGGCTGCATGGGGTTGTAATTCATTCAGCGGCCTACCACGCGTACTGTAGGTCAACATCACCTCGCTAACTGGTTACGCGGGTTCTCCTTTATTTAATCACCTCGGTTATGTGTACGTTTCATTGCTGGCATAAACCGTTAAAGCTCCTGCTTTTATTTGACAAATTTCGCCCTTTAGTCCTTATAGCAGCAGCCATGGACAGTTAGCTTGACTGCTAACACACGCAGCATGCATTACAACCTCGCAGACATCTGGTTTTACGTGTTATATTTGTCTCAGCCAAGACATGAGCTTTTATGCACAATTATGTCGTGTTATATTATTGACTTTCGCTGCATTGTCAGTGCGGTGAAACGCGCACGTCACTTTTGTAGCTCTCCTGTGTAATTCTCTGCCAGTGGCCGGTGCGCGTAACGATCACCGCACGCGCTGGAGGGTTCAGAGGTTCGCTTTTGTATTCTGAATGCAGCAGCTCTAGTAAGCCGCTTACTTGCGATCAATGGGTTCGTATGTAACGTGTGGCGCGAATGACAGGCTACGGTGCCCTCTCCGTTATCTCTACACCTCCCCAAGGTCGAACAGCCACCGTGCAGCACGCGCTCGGGTCTTTTTCTACGGTCCGCTCGCGCACGCGCGCTAGGCCATGATATGACAGCGAGCGTTAACTCGGCGAGCGCTTATTTAACCTCATGGTGAAGGTGAACACGGTCTTCCTGAATCAGTTTGTCATTTACTATGCAGAAACTACAGCATGTTGCTATATTCGTTAAACGTGGCTGCTTGAAACATGCTCTCGAGACTGATAGCGCTGACAGATAGTGTAGTAGTAATAATATTGTATGAACAGACCAGCTCTCCATAGCTATTACTTTTACAGTTTCATTCAGCAGAGAATAGGAATGGAGAGTGGGTCATTGTTATTATTAATAGCCTAGTTATCTGAAATGTAGACATTTTTTGGTGAATTGGAATCTGTTTATGTGGCACTTAAAATAGGTAGGGTACAGTTGTTTTTATGTTTTATTAATAAAATGTTTTTCAATTTCAGAAGATCAAATTAAATGCTACATGAGTGTTTATCATTTAAGCAGTTTACAGATTTTGCTATCTTGTCATCGAAATATGTGATATGTAGGCTAAGACTTTTTTTGTACTTTTACAGCAGTATTAAATAAATGTGAGAATTGAACATGATGTATGAAATGGGTTGAACAATACAACAGAATGGGTGACGGCATTGTAAATTTATTTAGCTCGATTAATGCTGTTGCTCAGTAGGGGCTATCTAGTTTGGGACCAAATTTTGGTTTGTTGTGATTTATAAACTAGGCATATATGTGTGTATAGATAGATATAGATATTGATATATATAAGATGCTATTACCATTGTACTTAAACATGTCTGTAATCACCAAGTCCCTGTAATAATTAGAAATGGCCAAATTGCAAATATTTAAAACTGATTACAATAAGTTCCATTTCTTTTACACTTCTTTACATCCCCATCCCCCCCACCCCCACACACTTCTCTACCCCCAGAACCAACTTTGATTTCTTGCTGTGTATTTTGTTCACATGCTATATGCTGTAGTCCTTATTCATTGACAGTTGGAGAGGCAGTTGGCAAGGCTGTTTTTTGAAACTCTATCTGAAAGCTGAAGAGAAACAGAAACCTCTTTATCTTTGGTTACTATGTACAGCAGTTAATGGGAGGGGTTTGTATATGATGTGTTCCTCCTCTTCTTGAGACTGGGATATGCTGCTCCCATGATGGAAAGGCATGCATGAATGTCCTTTTTTAACTCTGAAAGGATGCTCCTCCCATTCAAGCAGTGAGGTAGACATGGCACGTAGCTCCCAGCAGCCTCTGAGGTTGAATGTCAGCCATGTGATATTGTCCCTGAAGTTTTTGCATGGCTGCCCAGAAGTCTTCCCTCTCTCACTGTAAAGCAGCCTGACCAAAAGTGCTGCAAACAATGCAATATAAAATGCCATCTAAGTTACACTTTTTTTTCTTTTTCTTTTTTAATTCCGGTTGATTACTTGCTTACATTATGATTGGATCTGCCTTTTGTCTTGAAGGATGCCATTTTTTTTTTTTATTGCATACTATATATTTATCAAGATATGTATAGTTCAATGCAAGATGTTTAAAGGGTGGGTGAAATGCTCATTTTCACTCAATCTCATGTTAATCTTGAGTACCTAAAGACAAAAAGTCTTTAGTTTTATTATGTTTATAAAAGAAAGATGGGCTGTACCGAGTCTTTCCGGAAAAAAATGAGCGGCTGAAGGCGGTCCGTGTGGGCGGAGCTAAAGCTGTGCTAACGCGCCGAGCTAACAACACACCGAGACATTTGAAGCAGTTTTACTCACCGCCCGGTTCCAACCACGACCACGAACCTTTATCATTGTGACTGCTCGATTCTTAAGCATTAGACGATCTGCAAATCCGTCAATCTGGGCTTTGTTTATAAAACAATCATCGTCGAAATGCAGGGAACAAACAGTCTTGCATAACCTCTGTGATGCTCTGGAAAAACAAACTCCATCCACTGGTCCCTTAACGCCGGGTTCTTTGGGAATCTGTGCAGGGTTGTCTTGCCCTGGCAACCAAAAACCCACTTCTTTGGTGACATTGACTTCCCTAAAGCCGAGCAGAGCACTTTGATGGGCGTACTGCTTTCGCTCTCTTGCTCTGGTCTACGGTTGCGCGCGCGCCGCCGCCCGCGTCCTTCCGGCACAAGTGCCCTTAGGACCGTATAAGGAAATTCCGCCCCATCTGACGTCACACATGCCCATACTCGAAAAAAACTTTCTGAAACTTGTGACAAACCGGAAGGAGCATTTTTGGCACAGAAATACTCCTTCAAACGTACAATTGAATTTTTGAAACTTTGTCCATGTTGAGCATGGGAATCCAACTCTTTAACAGTGTAAAAAACTCAGTATGCATGAAATAGCTTTTCACCCCCCCTTTAATGCCCATGCATCTTGCCTAACTGTGAGTTAGTTGTTTTCTAAATGTTACACAGACTTGTGAACAAGACAAAGGAATTAATGTTGACTAGGGTGCAATTTTCCAAGATGAGTATGAGTCACCCATTCTTTCACTTCTTCCCAAAGGCAACGCATCCTAAACCAGAAATAAAACATTTTATTACACATCTTTATTGAATGCGTTCTGATTGGTCTATCTGTGGTAAAATGTCTGCAACTGGTTTCCAGCTATAAATGCTTTGCTAGCTTAATGTCTCTCATATCACTCTGCTCTCTTCTTTAAAAAAAAAAAAAAATTATATCAATAAAATTCATGAACTCGTATCAATATTTCATGTCCATTCGTTTAAATATTTAAGTAGCTGTGTCTTTGTGGGATAATGTACAGTATTTTGGTTATTGCAAAATAAATAACTTTGCCTATTTGTGCTCCTTAAGAACTAGCTTTGACTGTGCTAATATAAAAAATATTGGTGGTTAAATTGTGGGGGCATATCTAAATACCCCTCTTTGTTTGTTTCTTTGTATTTTTTTTTTTTTTTTTTAAATGTTTATATCTTAACTTTTTGTAATAGGATTGAATGGTTCTGCTTGGTGTGTATGTCAAGTTTATGGTCTGTCCATTATATTGCAACATAATTGTCATTTGCTGTTATGTCTTGCTTTAACTCAATTTAACTACTTTTTTTTTTTTTTTTGATCTGCAGGTGTAGCTGCTAGGGTCTAGAGGAGATGCCACTGAGGTTCCGGTCCTTTGTTCCGTATACGCTTCCTGGAGTGCTAGCGCTCATAGGCTGGTGGTGGTACATCTCCCGCAAGAAAGAGCGAATCACCAGCCGGGACAGTGAGGAGGGGTCAGTTATGGGCTTGCGGACCTCCTCTGGCGAGGGCAGCAATGGGATGGTCGACAAGAGCTGCCCCGCAGCCAGCAGTACACACCGTAGAACCAGCCGTGACCGAGTCAAGGCCAAAGAGCACAGACCTGTTGAGCAGGAAGTTGTTGCGGAGATTCACATGCCAGTGCTAAAAGCCACTGCGGGAGAGGTTCTTGGCGCCCCTCCAGTTGTCTTGGCAAGTGGACAGCTAAGCGCTCCTGAGAGCGGTGCAAAATCATTGCCCCCACAAAGCCACCCAGAGACAACCAGGCAGACGACTCCTGTGTCATCTTCAACCCCAACAAAAACAGTGGAGGAGAGCCCTAATCACAAAAAACCAGAGGCCGCCACTGACAGCAAACCTTCAAATCAGTTTCCGCCAGATCTAGCAAGTGCTGCTTCAATCAAGAAGCAGGTTGAAAACCAACCACTAATTAGGCAGCGTCCCGCAGAGCTAGCCAAAGCAGAGCGACCTGAACCTGAGGGAGAGGTGGCCACTGAAACCTCGGCACCAACATGCGCTCAGAATCTGCCAGCTGACATTTCAAAAGATGAGCAGGCCTTCGTTGCGTCGTCAACGGAAGGCGATGCTGTCTTGCTGGAGACCTGCAGCCCAAAAACACCTCTGACCTCGTTCCCCAACTCCACCAGTACACCCCTCTCAGAAAGATCAACTGAGGCCCAGCACCATGAAAACGGAGACCTGGGCCTGCCGGTCGAGACCAGTCCAGACATGCAGGAGCTCCAGCGCCTCGCGGCGGGGCTGATCTCTGAGGTCATCTCGGCAGCCACCCAGGAGGTCATGGCAGTCAGCAGCTGTGAGTCGCGATACAGCAAGGGCTCTGAAGCTGCTGACTGCAGCACGCCGGCTGTAAATGGTAAGGAAGTAGAGTTGTGTGTACCTCCTGAAAGTACAGAAAGTGAAGAGTCTCGGGCGGCACTGATAGCGGAAGAGATTGTCAATGGTTGTCTGGCACCTTCGCTCTGGAAGATGCCAGAGAATGAGAAGGAAAAAGGTTTGTTGACTGTGCCGTCTGGGGAACAGTTGGAGTCAACTCCAGTTCTGGCCAAGCTGCAGGCAGAGGAAGCTCTGGTTGAAGACTCGGGATGTAGCACATGCCAATCCGAGGATGGCGTCAGCAGTGAGGACCTCCGTAGCACGGGATTTTCCTCGACAGTTTCTGAAAGCAAGGAGGACCTCATTCAAATTTCAGGGACTTGTAGGGCCTCAGAGGGTCATGGAGATGGACTACTGGAGAGTCTTGTTCTAATTGCTCCTCAGGAGTCCCCGCTTACTGCAGAAAATGTTGCTACGGTTTGCGAAGCTGCACGGTTGAATGGAACAGGCCTCAGGAATGGCGCCGCTAGCGAGGTAGAAGCTGACCAATCAGGAGGTGAGTTAAAGTTCTTAAGAATTTAAAAGAGTGAAAATTATGTCATTTACTCACCCATTTCAAGTCAATCCGAATCTTTTTCACTTTCCTCTGTGGGAGCCAAATAATACAGTGGCTCACCTACCCGAATCCATCGTAGGTGCGTCGGATGATAATACACACTTCTCAAGTTTGCATAATCACAAAATTATTTAAATAACCAACTTTAGGTCAATCAACATTCCTCAGGCTTTGTTGTGTGGAACACAATATATTTGAAAAAAATGTATTTGTCTATTAAATTAAAGTCAGTGGGGTCCATTGTTGTTTTGACCTCATTGACTTTATAATTCTATGAATAAAACAGTTGAAACATTCTTCAAAATATCATGCAATTTGTGTTTCGCAGGAGAAAAAAAATCAAACAGTTTGGAAATTATATGAGGGAGAGTAAAAGATGACAATTTTTATTTTCGGGTGAACTGTCCCTTTAGTCAAACTGAAATTAAAGGGTTATTTCACCCAAAAATGAAAATTCTGTCAGTAATTACTCGCCCTCATGTTGTTCCAACCCCGTAAGACCTTCGTTCATCTTCGGAACACAAATTAAGATATTTTTGATGAAATCTGAGCGCTGTCTCACTCCTCCTGCAGGCTTATGGACACCTTAACTTGCTGGCCCAGAAAATGTATTAAAGACATTGTTAATATAGTCCAAGTGACTCCAGTGGAGTTAAGGTGTCCATAAGCCTGTGGAGGAGTGATCCAGCACTCAGATTTCATCAAAAATATCTTAATTTGTGTTCCGAAGATGAACGAAACACTTAGGGGGTTGGAACAACATGAGGGTGAGTAATTACTGACAGAATTTTCATTTTTGGGTGAACTAACCCTTTAAATTCACAATATTGAATTCCGTTAATTTCAGTGGTCTAAAAGCATCTCTCTGTATTGCACACTTCATATGAACTCCATCTTGGGAGATTGTTTGATTGTGCTTTACTTAATAGTTTGGGATTTGATACACTTATCGTGCATTAATGCAAAGCGATCTGTTTGCTTTTTCCCCATGGCTCATGTTGTGTAGTGTCAAACGTTTTTGCTGGTGCAAATCTAACTTTCCACAAAGGTTTTGAATTTCCATCAAAAGGAATTGGAATCATTTACTAACGTGCTCACGATTTTCAATTGGCTTTGTTTTTGTGTTTAAATCCAACCAGAATCAATCCTCCTCTTCTTGACATTTGGCCAGATGTAGTAGTGCAAAAAAGCCTGAGTCAAGGGTACCTCTCAAACTGTGAATAGACTCTCTGGAAACCTCAGATGCTCAAATTCCCAAACAGTGTATGTTACATGAACACAACCACATGTGCACAGCTGTTTTTACCACTCCCTACTACAGCAACTTCCTTACATGGATATCAGCGGTGTCTTGCTTTTGTAACTTCAGAGCAGGTGTTAGAAATGGCCACTAATAGTTCTGTTATTAGTTATTCATCGGCTGTTTTTACCAGAACGTGGCTATACAGCACACTGACCATTTTGCAATGTTTGTATTTTAATGCAGAGTGAGTGTTTTTCTGTTGATTTGATGACAAGAATCACTTGTGTGGGGTGTGTGAGTGATTTGCCTGAACTGTTGTGAGGTGTTGCTGCCTCACCAGCTGCTGCTGGTGATCCTTTTGCTGCCATATTGTGACCTGAGATTGGTGTGGAGACTGGCAGCACCTGGTGTCCCAGCCCGTCCTCTCTTGAATGAAAAGAGAAAATGTAACAGACCCTTGATGCTTCTTTCCCATTAGTTAAAGCAGAGTAAATGGACAATTGTTGACGCTGTCAAAGTAGTAGGAAAAGTGTCATAAGCTTTAATGGTATCAGTCAAGAACAATAGCGGCATGGTTTTCGTCCTGAGGGAAGAGGCTGGTTGTTTTGTTTGTTAATGGTCCTCCTTGTCATCTGTTGTGTTTGTTATTGTTACCCCATGGTTACTTAGCAAACAGTGATGACCTGGCTAAGCAGGCATTTGCGTTCAGTCTGTTAAAGAATGGTCTGTTTAGACCCCCTGAATGTCATTGATTTGGGTTGCAGTAATGTTGTCGGGAGAATGTGTGGAATGGATGCCAGATTTTTCTAACTGTGCTAACAATCGGTTTTACTATATCCAGATCATCTTGGAATTAGTTGCAGGTGATTTATTGATTTCTTTAAGATGGAAGTTTTTTTTATTTTATGCATTTTAAATATTTATTTTCTACATTTTTACCTTTTATATACACACGCAATACTGTATATAATATTTCTACGATATGCAGACCACCCCAGAATTAGTTGCAGGTAATATATTGATTGGTTTATTCAGTCGGCAGAACTTTTTTTGTTTAAATGTATTTTATTAATTATGCCTTACCTTTTTATGCACGTCTTTATTTATTTATATATGTGTGTAGTATTTTTTTACCTTTTATTTATTTTAACCAATGTGATTCTTAAGGTTTTGCAAATGTTTTTGACTAAAATTGACTAAAAACTTACATTTTTCAAACATTTACTGAAATCAATGAAATGATTCTGTATGTTTATACTTTGACACATCTGACTGACATTTGTGGGTTTTTTTTTGTCATAACAGGTTCAGATGTGAATAGCATGGATTCAGTGGACAGCTGTTCCACCTTGGGGTTGGGAGACGGCCAGCCGAGTGGCAGCCAGACCTGTCAATCACAGAGCTCAGAGCTTATTGTGTGGGAGATTGAGGTGCCAAAGGTGTGTTTCCTTTATACCCTGATTCTGATTCACATTATTCTACTTCCATCAATCAAAAGTTTTTTTCTGAAACAATTTTAAGAATGAAGAAAAACTCATTGCATGTTGTCTTACACCCCTTTATCTAAATATCAAAGCACAGAGCAACTTTTGTCAACACCACGGCCTGAATGCGTAGCACGTTTATTAAAGCTAATTAACTTAACTAGTCGATCATTACGTATGAATTCATTAAAACCTGTTCTCCTCTGATTTTGTAGCATCTAGTGGGACGGCTAATCGGCAAACAAGGGAGATATGTGAGCTTCCTGAAGCAGAGCTCTGGTGCTAAGATCTATATTTCAACCCTGCCTTACACTCAAGAGTTTCAGATCTGTCATATTGAGGGTAAGTCAGTCTCTCCAAAGGGCCATGTTTTTCCAGTTCAGCCATAGCCTCTTTGAATTGTTTTTGTTCTGGTTTGCTTCGTAGGAAGCCAGCAGCAGGTAGATAAGGCGCTGGCCTTGATTGGGAAGAAGTTTAAAGACTTGGACCTGACCAACTTGTACGCCCCACCGCCCCCACCACTAACGCTGCCCTCTCTGCCCATGACTTCCTGGGTAAGATTGGCTCCTTCCCCCCACTCCTGCAGACTACATAGGCAGCTACCTTTTAAGGCAGCATTTTGACTGTCATGCAGCACTCTAACACTTTCTGTGTAAATTGTACATAGGATTTGTTGTCGTTGTGTAAATTATCACATTAAATAGACAGATCCTGTAAGACTGGATTTATGAAGGGTTTGTTCGCAGTCTGATCATGTTACTTGAATAAAATCAAACTACAGGGTGGGCCATTTATATGGATACACCGTAATAACATGGGAATGGTTGGTGATATTAAAGTCCTGTTTGTGGCACATTAGTATATGTGAGGGGGCAAACTCCTCAAGATGGGTGGTGACCATGGTGGCCATTTAGAAGTCGGCCATCTTGGATACAACTTTTGTTTTTTCAATAGGAAGAGGGCCATGTGACACATCAAACTTATTGGTAATGTCACAAGAAAAACAATGGTGTGCTTGGTTTCAACGTAACTTTATTCGTTCATGAATTATTTACAAGTTTCTGACCACTTATAAAATGTGATCTGACCCCCTTAGACTTTTATCTTTGGGGTCATCTGAAGGCAATTGTCTATGGTGTGAAGATACGAGATGTGCAGCACCTGAAACTACGGATACTGGATTAGGGATGTCCCGATACCACTTTTTCACTTCCGATACCGATACCGATGCCGCAGCTTTGGCTATTTGCCGATACCGATATCAATCCGATATTTTTATTTTATTCTTGAACTAATACTAATAATAATAAAATATAATGGAAGCACTTTGCTCAATTAGCCACATAAAAACATCTCACTCAAATGGAGAATAAATACTTCTCCAGTATATAGTCCACAACAACAGTTGATAATGAAAGACTGCCAGCCTTTATTCAAAAGACCTCGAGATATGTTTGGCATCCTGAATGAATTTAAATTAATTTGCTATATTTCAGATCAATATATTTGTTTCCTTAATTTTAATTAACTTTAACTTTATTCTCATCTGAATTATAAATAATTTATTTCTGTATAAAATAATACTACTTTTAAAAACACATTTGATTTTCTTTTTCATTCAATGTAGAATGTGTAACTTAAAAATAAACAGATTAAAGCTCTAATTTAGGATAAGAAATGAAAACCAATGCAATGATGAATGTCCAAAAGATGAGATAATTTTTGCTTTTAAACTGTGTGTGTGTGTGTGTGTGTGTGTGTGTGTGTGTGTGTGTGTGTGTGTGTGTGTGATTTTGGTTGGGTGACAGTTACAGTTTGACAAGAGTTTACAGTTTGACAAAAGCACAATGTTGTGTTTTACACAAATATAAGTAGGCTAAACACTTTTTGCAGTTTTAATGATGTCCTGTATGAAAAGGACGGAGTATGTTTTTATGTTTCCACTGTTCGATCGCGCCCGTGCCTCTCTCTCTCTGACACACACACTCCAGCATTGCAATCTTGACATCGCAGCCTGTTCATTTTGCTGCGTTCACACCAAAACGCGAATAGAGCGTCAAATTTGCGTCTATCGCGTCTAGTTCGATGCTTGAACAGTTTGAATCCATTCGCGCGTCCAAAGCGAATAGGACGCGCTGCACGCGTATAATGATAAAGTGAGCGTTTGAAGCGAAATAGACGCACGTTCAGAGCTAAGGCGGGCTACAGATTAGGTGTCCCTAAAGAACCCGCATATGCGCGTATCTAACTAATTAATGTGCACGCGAGATTTATTTATTTTTATACCGTGTATTCTCTGTGTAAATCCATGCACCGAACGTACGTTCAGTAAGTTACGAATACGTACCGTTACACCCCTAATGGGTATCGACCATAGGTATCGGATAATTTTTTTTCTCCCCTCCGATATCCGATCTAGTATTTTGGGCCAGTATCGGCACGATACCGATGCCGTGGATCGGATCGGGACATCCCTATACTGGATGCCTGTGCTGGCATTTCTCCTGCAGTGTGAAGAGTGGGAGAACAGGGTTGCATTGAAAATCCAACACAATGGGCAGCACATTGAACACATTTTATAAGTGGTCAGAAACTTGTAAATAACTCATGAACGAATAAAGTTACGTTGAAACCAAGCACACCATTGTTTTTCTTGTGACATTACCAATAAGTTTGATGTCACATGGCCCTCTTCCTATTGAAAAAAACAAAAGTTGTATCCAAGATGGCCGACTTCTAAATGGCCACCATGGTCACCACCCATCTTGAGGAGTTTGCCCCCTCACATATACTAATGTGCCACAAACAGGACTTTAATATCATTCCCACCATCATACCAACCATTCCCATGTTATTACGGTGTATCCATATAAATGGCCCACCCTGTACAACCAAACAACAAAAAAAACATCAGATAATTCCTGGATTTTGACATACTAACATAGTGCTTCAATGGATCTGCCTGGTACAGCTTCTGTTGCCCAGTGGGGTGACAGTGGAGGTGATCGTGGTGAACATTGTATCAGCCGGTCACCTGTTTGTCCAGCAACACACTCACCCTACGTACCACGCACTGCGCAGTCTGGACCAGCAGATGTTTCTGTGCTATTCACAGCCTGGCACTCCCCCATTGCCATCACCTGTTGAAGGTAAAAGGCTCCCCTTTCTCTCTTTTCACATTCCTCATTCTGCAGAGAATTACTCATTTTCTCTCTCATCTCTTTTCCAGTTGGAGTGATTTGTGCGGCCCCAGCTGTCGATGGAGCCTGGTGGCGAGCGCAGGTCATCTCCTTCTACAAAGATTCAACCGAAGTGGAAATCCGATATGTTGATTATGGAGGCTACGACAGAGTCAAAATTGACACCCTTCGACAGATCAGGTTTAATGCTAACACCCCCCCCCCCCTTTTTTTTTTCACCTCTCCCTCTCATCAATGTTCTGTTGTCAATTTAATTGCACCCTTTTGTGTGATTTAATCGCACGCTTATCATAAAATTAAGCGCACACCATTTATACATACACCATTTCGTCATAATTTGCTATATCCAGCAAAGTAAACTATTAGATTGAAGGGTGATTTTCACAAAACTGTTTTTTTTTTGCAAGCTTTTTTCAAGGTAAATTTAGGTGTCTTTCCAAAAAAGTACACCAAATAACCAAATGATATAAGGAATCCATATAATTCATAAATGTATGCACACCCAAGCCAAAGCGTTTACATAAGAAAATTGTACATTTTTTTTCCTTTTTCTTTCCAGAATTCAACAGTGTGACAGCCAAGAGCGTTTACATTTTAGACAAGTCAAGTTGCAACAAGTTACAATATTGAACAGGACCAAAAAAAAAGCCCTAAACCAACCGCCTTGACCTGACTGCATATACCTACTACAGTACACGGATCCATTCAGAATGACTAAACACAAGACAAATCAAAATATTATCCTGAATGTGTGTGGAAACAATGTACTGAATGTAGTGAAATGGTCAGTGCATAAATAGCCTACAATGTGCGATCAGTGCATCGGAGAGTGCACATACATTATTTGTTTGCGCATCAATATAGTGGACTCACGTGTGCTTACTGTACGACTCCTGTACGTCTTTACCTTGATTGCAATCCTCATCCATCAAAACTTAACTAGCAAGACGCTTTTTCCAGCCGAGGAACGTAGTTTGCATATCATCTGGCCATACAGCAGTGGGATGTTTTGACGTTCAGTCTGTATTTCACACAGCACGTTGCATGAGGGAAACACACACTGGAATGAATAATTCACTTAAAATGCAATGTGAGTCTCTGTTCTCTGTGCCATCTCTCATGTAATCAGCCGGGCCGCCTTTACATTAGCACTGTTTTGGACTGATTGTTTGAAAGAATTTGCTTACTGGATCATTCGACTGAAATCTTATTCTGGAGATTAGTTTAAAATGATCTTTTTGCAAACAGAGAAGTGAAATCAGGTTAAAGGATTAGAATAGAAATTTCCACCTATCAGCGTTATAGGCATAGAGAAATATACATATATACCACATAGGTGTTTCAATGGCCCGCCATACGTAAGCCGTCTGCCATATTGTAACTGTCAAAGCCAGTCTGTAAACATTCGGGAGCAAGTTGACTAAATCTAAATCTGCAATAGACTTGATCAGATGATTATAAACTAACACAATATAAAGCAAAGACGTCCGCTAACACGACATTAAAACGTTAACAGTTTAAAAACCTGTATGAAAACACAAACCAACACACTCACTTGTAAAAGGTTATCCCATTTCTTCAGGAATTTAAATCTGGTTTTTACAACCAGAAGCTGAGCAATGTTGTGTCATCATTGATTCTTATTGTGAGTGACGACATGCTGAACGTTGTAAGATGGCAGGCACGCAGACATGTCTGTTGGGGTCAAATGTGGATCTGCTTATACATATCTATGATTATGTTTGATATGTTTATGCCATTGTAGATGCTCAGCGTGATAAACTCCTGAACTTTGAAGATCATCTAACTGCGTGACATAAAATGACGCAATTACACATGCTTCAGTAATTTATTTGCGTTCAATTATTTTAAAGTGTTAAGGATTTTAAATTAATCGAATGCGTTACCGCATTAACGTTGACAGCCCTATTCTTAAAGTAAACAGCTGTATCATGCATTGTCCACAACACAAAATGTTATACAGAAATAATAATTACATATCAATTTAATATGTATTATTTACAAGAACACTACCGTTTAGGTGTGCTAATTTTTTTTTTTAATGTTTTGAAATGTCTCAAGGCTGCATTTATTTGATCAAAAATACAGTAAAACAGTAATATGACAATTAAAATGACTCATTTGAATACATTTTTTATTTTATTTTTTTCAATTTATTCCTGTGGTGGCAAAGCTGAATTTTCAGCATCATTACTCCAGTCTTAAGTGTCACATGATCCTTCAGAAATCATTTTAATAAGCTGGTTTGGAATCGTATGTTGAAAACGGCAGTCCTGCTTAATATTTTTGTGGAAACTGTAATGCATTTTTGCAGAATTCCCTGATTGATATAAAGTTCAAAAGAACATAATATATTTGAAATAGAAATTTTTGTAACATTTATGAATGTCTTTACTGTCACTTTTGATCAATTTAATGCATCCTTGCTGAATTAAAGTGTTTGTTTTTTTTCTGCTGACTTTTGAATGGGCGTGTATTTTAATATAGTATTAATTTATTTTCTATAGTAAAATTTGTCATGAATGTTTAGGCATAAGGTAAAATAATTTGCATGATCTATGCAGTCATGATGGCAATAGATGATATGATTGGTTGAAATTCAAGTTGCTCATGAGTCATGATCAACCTCCCACCTTTAGATGCTATTCCTATCTTTTCAGCATTTTGTTGTTTTTAATCATAGTCGTCTTCTGTGGACCCACCCAACTTTTCTTTTTCAGATCGGACTTTGTGACATTACCGTTCCAGGGAACAGAAGTGTTATTAGACAACATCGCCCCACTTCCAGGTATGCCTTGTTCTTTTAAATCTTAGAAGTTGAATTTTTCATCAGCTTATTCCAGCTGGATCTCACTGTTGTTCACGTGTTCATTAGGAGAGGATCGGTTCTCGGCAGAGGCCAATTCTGCGCTGGAGGAGATGACAAGAGGGGTTCCATTGCTGGCACAAGTGAGTCTTTAAATCATTCATTAATGGATGACATTTATGTTGATGCCGTTTACAACCAACAGATAATTTAATGGGCATTTTTCCTCATATAGGTCACCAACTACGACAATAATACAGGACTTCCTTTAGTACACATGTGGAACATGGTGGGAGAGGAGGTAAAATAACCATAACATTTTTTTTATTTACTAAAATTGTTATTAATGGGAAAGGATGTAAAATGATTTTTTTTTTTATATATATAAAAAAAAATGACTCCAATATAAAATCGACATTTACTCATCCTCTTGTTTCAAACCTGTATGTCTTCATTTCTTTTTTGCAACACAAAAGGATGTTGAGCAGAATGTCACCCTTTTAATAGTTAAACTATTGATTTGACATAGCAAAAGTGCAAAAAATTTGACATATTGAGAAACTGTCTACAGTCTCAGTTCTGTTTTTCATGTGCAATCTCACTCATTTTAAAGGGGTTTCTTTCATGCTTGGCATTTGTCTTCGATAATGAGTAGCATGAATAACATGATGATACTTGGTTCTTTTTTTGTAGCTGGTCCTGCTCAACCGCACTTTGGCAGAGCGAGGTTATGGCACCTGGGTGGACAGTTTCTGATCCTCCAGAGATCCCTCGCCCTCCTCTCCTCACTCACCTCGTGGCCCACCTGCCCCTTAATTATCCTCACTCATCATGAATATCAGCAGGTTCTGTCCTCCTCACCCACCGTGTCCACCTCCTACATGAAGTGCGCATCACTGGCTCTGGGAGTTTCCTTTTTTTTGGTTTGCTGTCCCCTCCATCCTGCCTTTTTCCATTTTCATTTTTTCCTCTCTATCCCCTTGCGTAAGAAATCAATGTACTGTATGAAAGAGAAAAAAGAGGGAGCTAAGCGTCAATGACTGAACCACCAACGAGGACTGAAGTTTTCTTGACTCTGTGCTCCTGTAAATTTAAATATTGTAACTAAATAAAGGTTAATCATGTTTTCCGTCCGATCAGACTCCTTCCAGCACAAAAAAAACAGACAGTGGATTATCATGCCGTGGATGAAAAATCTTTAGTGATAAAAAAAGTACATTTGTGAAGATAACTATGGTGCAGTTAAGACTCTGTGTTGTTGCTGCTGATGTAATCCTGAGACTTGAGACATCATGTTTGCATTTACGTTATCACGGCTTTGTCCCAGTTTCACGCTCCAGCCAGGTGGTTCTCCGTGCAGTTCAACAAGGAATAAACGACCGCAGCTCCGTGTCCTCATCTCTATGTCTGTCTGTTCAACAGTGTGGCCTTAAGAGGGTAATACTCAGCCAATTTCATGACCTCCCTCTTCCCCACACTCTGGATCTGTAGGAATCCAACTGCCTTCGGCGTCAACAGGCCTGACACTAAGCATCACTTCATTTACTTCACTGATTACAGAGTCTGTTAATCCAGGAGACGTCTGTGCCCTCCTGACCTTTGGGCCTTTTTTAGGAAAGACTACACTGAGTCTTCAGCCCTAGAGGGACACTAGAGCTTGAATGGTGCTGCAATAGATGGCAAAAGGGCCTGTACGGCTAATTCTTATCTGTGGAGACACTAAAAGAACGACTACACAAACCAGAACACTACTGCGTGATGAGGACAGCAGGGCACTTCCCTTCTGGGTGGATGAATTGCATTCAATGGGTCTGTGTGTTTTTGTATGCATGCAATTCTGCTCCAAAGCACGTCGAGTCACATGTCGCATTATCAGTGTGATGGGCTGCTTGCTTTCGCCTCACTCAAGATCAGTCTCGCAATAACGTCACGTCTAGTAGACCCATTGCCATTAATGTCTCTTTGCATTCTGTACATAACATGTTTCACGGTGTCCAATCCCAGCAACCCACCCAATTGGCTCCTAGAAGAAGCTGTCGATACACCTACCTGGCTTGGAGTAAAGCTTTTAAGCCTTATCCGTTGTTCTTTTTTATGTTGGTTTCACGTGGGATGAAATAAGGTCTGCTTTATTACTATAATTTGTTAAGCATAATGATGCAGAGATTAATATTCCCTTTTTTGTATTTTGTCATTAATCACGCTCTTTCAGTCGTTGAATGGCTTTTTGGCCAAGGCTCGCCCCTTTTTCTGCTGCTGAATTCTTGCTAATCTAATGTCGGACTTCAGAATGTCAATGGGTGTCCTTGGAGGGAACATTCCCAGGCTTTTAGCTTGGTTATGGTTTGTTTGATTGGTTTTGATTGTTAGCACTGCAGTTGTTAGTTTTTTATGCCCTTGATAAATTTTCCAGTGTCAGAAATAATAATAAAAAACTCTGCATATATTTGGCTTCTCCAGAAAAATCTGGACAAAAACAGAAATAGTTTTTTTACACTTATATTTGGAAACGATAACACACCCTGCTCACTTTAATTTAGTGGTAGTAAGCGCCAAGTAAATGTAAACTGACAGCATCGGAAAGTAACGTCGACTAAAAGAAAGCAGGTTTAGACGTTTGTGAGGGTATTTGCACAGTTTTCCAATATGCGGCGAGGTTTATCTGCAATATTTCCCTCACAACCTCGTTTCCGTACTCTCTTACGTTTATCTCAGGTATGAGCTTTTCATTTATTACCATTCTGTGTTCGAGGAGAGTTATTAGTCCAATTATATCAAAGTACTTTACCTGTGTGAACGTGCGCGGCCCATTAGGTACATGCCTGCACTACAGGTGAATGAATAAGGAACCACACCGACCTCAGAGCCGAAACGTTTCATTGGTCTGTGTTTGTTTTACGGTTTATGTATCCGGTCAAGTCCAGTTAATCTCTGCATACGCTCATATCTTTACTGACATGGCTTCCTACCACCAGTTCAAATGTCTACACCTGTATGTTCCTACCCGCTCTCGTGTAATGAAATATCACGCTATTTTAGACTTGTCCAGGTGTGTGTGTGTAAATATAAGATGTCTCACTGTAAAAACACTTGGAGCGAGTGTAGGAAGCAAAAGGGAACTTTTTTTTTCTTTCTGTCTCATCCCCACCTTCCAAAATCTGCTCATTTGTTCTCTGTTGGTAGGAATGGTTTGCAATGTTTGCTTAGCTAGATAATTAATCATTTGATTATTTAAATGAGTGTAAGAAATTCTGCATAGACATGTACAGGTCAGTTTTTGCCAGACTCACTACAAGGTTTGATTCTTTGGTTGTACAGATCTATTGAAAAAAGAGAATAAAGTTATTAAAAATATTTCCTATATTTTACATGTTGTACTTTAGTTATGAAATCACTTGTGACTTGGCTTGTAATATACTGTACCAAACAAACCAAATGTTTAAAGTCATTCAGCATATTAGAAAGATCATGTGACACTGAAGACTGGAGTAATGATGCTGAAAATTCAGTTTGCCACCACTAACCTGTAGAGGGAGTTAAATACCAAGTTATGATCATGCTTCTCTCCAAGGCTGAGTAATCCCAACAATGACATTTCCAAGAGCAAGGATGTTCTCTCAGACGTGCCAGTGTAAACACTTCTAAATAAGACTTCTTTTATCCATCCTTCAGCAGCATTAGTTGACGAATCGTCTCTTCCATTTGCTACACTGCTGAATTGGAGAGAGTCCTTTAGGTAACAACTCATGACTTGGTCTTTTTTAATTTGTCTTTTTTCTTTTTTTAAACCAGAGTTTGTCCTGCGAGCCACCTTTGCGCTCTGCTGCGGCTGAGAGAGACAATAAGTGACACTTGTACCTGAGCTTTTGTTCAGAATTATTTTCTTTTCTTATCGTGTATAAAATGCCCCTGGCAAATCCCTGATGATTTCAGAGTGCTTTCAAATTACATTTTACAAGTCTGTTCACTCTAGGTAAGGTTTAGCCATTAGAATGACTTTAATTGTATGTGTATGACATTTTGAGAGGCTTCAGGTTAGCGCTGTTGTGTGCTACAAAATCACAAATCCTTGTTGCTGTTGATTTAATTTATTGGATGATTTATGAGTTTAAATCTTTGGTTATAAAGTGACATGAAAGTATCCATCAGCAGCATTATATGGTGAATGTTGTATGATCTGTAGGTTACACCACATCTCAGGTTTTGGCAAATCAGGTCTTGGTAAATCATAACACAAAAACCCCCAGTAGAAATAGAAACCCGTGCCTCATCAGCAGCCAACTGGCTTGTTTGCGGTTTAAACTTTAGAAGTCCTAGAGTATACTTATTACTTATTTAACTTATGACTTACTGATGGCTGTTTTGCCATTTAAATGCTTCAGAAAATTGTCAGATGATGCCACAATAAATTAATGAGAAACAAGGTAATGAATCTGGCAATGAGGTGCCAAAAAAGTAACTTTGGTGTAACTAATGGACTGACATTAGAAAACTTTCTCCAGTTTTCTCTTTCTGTACATTTCAGTCAGACTTTGGATATCTTCATGTTTTGTGATTTGAATTGCACATTCAATGATTTAAAGTCAAGGCAGAAACCATAATATATGATCAGTCTCCGACGTTGGATTTTGGTTGGAAATGAAAGTCGGGTTGACGTCAGAACCCGACTGATGTTGGTTTCTTTTCAACCACAACGTTGGAGATTAACGTCAATCTGACCTTGGATTCTGACATCAACCTGATTTTCATTTTCAACGTTGGGTTTGGTCTTCTAAATTCTGGAGCACACTAGCTTATAGATAGCAGCAAGGCTAACATATTCATACTAAAAGCCAAAAAACTTTAAATAGGGCACTATTTGAGGGAACAGCCATTTGGGTGTCCGAAACCATTGTGGACGTTATTGAGTAAATTTATTCAATTCTACTACTGGAACTGTGTTCTAGAAGTTCATTTGATATTGATATGAGGGTAGGCAGGCATAGATTCAGAGGCATAAGGTACAAGTGTTACACACAACAATGCAACAAAAATAAAGTAAGAAAGTTGTGTACTTAGTCCAGCTCTGATGATTATAGTTAGTGTTTTTATTCATGTGGGGTCAAACAAGATTCCACATCATCCCGATATAAAACACCATACTGAACCTCAGGCAATAAGTACAATAATCAAAACAATGAACTACCTCATTAGAAGGAAATCATCATAACTGATACACAAGTCCAGTTTAAGATAGTGCTTTGCTGTGGTAGTTTCTGCCTTGCTAGTCTACGCTGACAATTACCATGTTCAACTCCACTGGAGTCCGTACCGTGATGGTAGCTGAACAAACTCAGGGTTACAGGATTAGTTTCGAGTTGACAAACGCAAACCAATCCAACCAGTCTTTGTTGGTACCATGATTCTGATCATCAACTTTCTGCCAACCCAGACTTTGATCCTGAGTTTAGGTGTGACATCAGTGGAACAGTGAAACTGCGATTCACTTCCCTCTTCTGCAGAATATTATGAGATTGAAAAATATTAAGAATTTAAACACATTTACACAGCAAGAAGAAAAGAGCTTTGACAAAATCTCTTGCTTTAAGTGCAAGTAAAAGTTAAGTTTATATAATTGATAGAGAATTGAACATCTAAGCTCACATGTAGTAATTTTTATAGCTTTATCTATTGATTTTAAAGCTTATTTATATTACCTTTATAAGTCATATTCTTTTCAAGTAAGTGCTTAATAGTGTTGTAGTACTCGAGACTGGTCTCCGGTCTCAAGACCATGTTTTTTTTTTTTTTTTTTTTTTTGAAGGTCTTGGTCTTGTCTCTGTCTCGGCCGTACTTGTACATTTGTGTCTCGGACTAAGAGGACTCAGGATTTTATCTCAAGACCACAACTGCGAGGATATCACTAAATTACCGGTGCATTATCTGATTTATTTGTAAACATCATTAATGTAATTTGATGTAAAACTTTCTTATTTCTAATGTGATTTTTTTTATTACTGTAGTGTGGGGTTTGAAATCAATGCAGGATTGTCTAAAAAAAAAGTCAAATGCCCAGAATTAATACAAATGCCCACAAAATTCAAGATATGATTGCAAAAAAGTACTTGTATGAGATTTTTTTGTATTATAACATATAATTATCCAATATCACAAGAGCAAGAGAGCTGTTTTCACAAATATGAGCATGATTGCAAATGTGATATTGATTTTATACAAATGTTCAATAAACAAGAAGTTAATATTAAGTGACTTAAATTATAGACACATTTTTGCAAAAAAAAATTGTTACTAAATGAACCAGGTGCTTTGAACAAATGAGTTGAATAAATGATTCCGTAACTCACTTCAGTGTTTTGATTTCAGTTATATATTTAAAAGTAGACCTATCATTTTATTTTCCCATCACATTTCTATATTCAAAATGTTATTTTTGAAACATTAATTTCAACATTATTAATGCAGGTGTAATTGTACCGATTCAGATGCAACTTCTGTGCCACCTCTGCAACACAAAGAGGAATTTTCATTGTTGGTGATTTGATTGGTAACAGCTCTATAGTGTCTTATTTATTGATTAAATATAAGACATTTCCACAAAGACACAAAGTCTTGGTCTTGTCTTGGTCTCAACACACTCTGGTCTTGGTCTCGACTTGGCTTCGGTTTAGGTGGTCTTTAGTAATTTAGAGTAAACAGGGGGAGTGACTTTATTGCATCGGACATGTGTCTCTTTGCTCACAGCTGATTGGTTAAATTTTGGTTTGAGATACCTGGAACAGGCTGTGTCCCAATTTAAAGACTGCATCCTTCGAAGGGCATGAAGGTCGAACTGAGCGTTGTTAAATGGGACGGTCTAGCCTACAGAGGACTGTTCTTGACGCCTGTAGCAATTGTGACAGTTGCAGTTGACGGGCGGCAGTAACGGTACTGGACTTTTTAAAAGTTATATTAAACTGCCTGAAAACAAAACAGGATTTACAAACTGTCTAAATATATTCACCATTGTCCATTTCTGTATAATAAAGAATATAATAAACTATATATAATCGCATCTTAGTAAGACGTCAACATTTGAACCGCTTTAAACTTTTTTTCCAATTATTTTTACATATTTGAGTAAGTTGAAACCCAAACTTGCATTTAAAAGTGTAAATTGGCAATTTCTCTCAAAAAATCCTGTCATCTCTGAGCCGCAATGAACTCTGGGGTACGCGAAGGGTCCATCTGTTGTATCCTTCATTTCACGGATAACGAAGGGCGCATTTGGAGGCCGCATTTGAAAGAGCCTTCGAATTGGTACAGCCTTCGTCACGCTGTGGTCATTTACTATTAAACTATTAAAGTTACTATATAAGTTACTTTTGTAATGAACAATGTCAATGCTAAAAAGCCGAGCCACTTTCATGGTGCCTAAAACCCAGGGTTGGTGCAAACTAAACTGAAACATTCGTGGCTAGCCACCTAAACCAGCTTCTTAGGCTCCTAGTTAACCAACTGATAACCAGCTACCTTGTTTTAAAACACAGCTTTATCTTATATAACTTTATCTTATAAAGTTTATCTTATATTAACACAAAATAATTTTGTTTAAGGAAGCATTTCCTTACCCATCCTTGACTTTAAACTGTGAATGTGTTTCTTTTAACTCAAATTAAACTGACTATTATTATTCAGCATTATTATATATAATTATATATTATTAAGTATATATTACTAAAATTGTTTTTAAAAATGCATACTGTGGTTGAAAATCAAAAGCAAAAATGCAGATATACTGTATAATATTATGCTTTTCTTTTTTTACAGGTTTTTAGGTATGTTATGATGCTTGTAATATAAAAAAAATTGACCTTATTTCAGTATTATTTCATGTTGAATGTTGAATGTTGAAGTCTGTGTGATTCAAGCATGATCAATTGCAAGATTGTCTCAAAATTAGAAGGATTATAAAAAACTCAATAAAAAAATTCACAAGGTGTTTAGGACATAATTATAAAAGATCATTAATTGACATGAAATATAGTTATGTTACACTTTATTCATTCATTCATACATACATACATATATTACTTCTTTTCCTCTTGAAACCAAATAACTGATTTCTTGTTGCATCGCTCCATCAAAGTTCTAAGTGCCAAACCAAAGGGATCACTAATCGCCATAATGGTAACTAAAAACATTTTAGGAAAATCAACATAAATTTATGAAGTCAGCTTATGTGATGTTCTCTCAAAATTTTCAGTTGTATTGACAATTCAACATTCAAGATGACTTTGGGAAATGAGTGAAGTCCTTTAAGAATTTCCCCGCCTCAAAAACCGCACTCAAACCAATCAATTGATCTTAACTTGGGTTTCCTGAGTAAACAAACCATAGTATGTGAATAGTACAGATTACTAGATTTTTACAATTAAGTCAAGACGTTAAGTAAAGTTAACTAAAAAGTGTTAGAATTACTGTTGGATTTTACAGTGTACAATTCTACTATGTTCACACTGTAATCTGCTAGATCTACCAGCACTTTTAGAAGAAAACACACACAACCCTAGGTATTTATTCGAAACAGTGGCTAAATTAACAAAAAAATAATGCTTCAACACTGGACGTTTCCAAACAGCACAGCAGTAATGACTTTATGAACTTTACTTACAAGATTGATAATATTAGAGAAAAAATTATAACTATGCAATCGTCTGCTACAGTATCGCATCAGACAGTGCGTTGTAGTCTTCCTGAGGAAAAATTTCATTCATTCGTTGCTAGCCTATAGGAGAGGAAGAATTGCCCAAACTCGTTAAATAATCTAAACCGACAACATGTATGTTAGACCCTATACCAACTAAGCTACTGAAAGAGATGCTCCCAGAGGTCATAGATCCTCTTCTTACTATCATCAATTCATCTTTGTCTCTAGGATACGTACCAAAAAACTTTAAGCTGGCTATGATTAAACCGCTTGTTAAAAAATGCAACTTGATCCTACAGAATTAGTCAATTACAGGCCGATCTCGAATCTACCCTTTCTGTCAAAATTAATAGAAAAGGCAGTATCTTCACAACTATGTTCCTTTTTAGAAATAAATGATATCTGCAAAGATTTTCAGTCAGGATTTAGACCGTACCATAGTACTGAGACAGCTCTCATTAGAGTCACAAATAATTTGCTCTTATCATCCGATCGTGGTTGTATCTCGCTATTAGTGTTACTCGATCTTAGTGCTGCATTTGACACTATTGACCACAGCATTCTTTTAAATAGACTTGAAAATGATGTTGGCATTAGTGGAATTGCATTAGCATGGTTCAAATCATACTTATCTGACCGTTATCAGTTTGTAGCAGTAAATGAAGAAATGTCTTATCGATCACAAGTTCAGTATGGCGTACCACAAGGCTCAGTACTAGGACCGTTGCTGTTCACTCTGTACATGCTACCCTTGGGAGATATCATTAGGAAGCATGGCATTAGCTTTCACTGTTATGCTGATGATACTCAGCTCTGTATTTCTTCACAACCTAACAAAAACTACCAATTCACAAAATTAACGCAATGCATAGCTGATATAAAAATTCTGATGACTAGCAATTTACTACTTAATTCTGAAAAAAAAAACAGAGATTCTAATTATTGGACAAAAAACTTCCACATGTAATAACCTAGAATACTGTCTAACACTTGATGGCTGCTCTGTCGAGTCTTCGTCGTCGGTTAGGAACCTGGGTGTGCTCTTTGATGCCAATCTTTCATTTGAAAGTCACGTGTCTAGTATCTGTAAAACCACATTCTTCCATTTTAAAAATATATCTAAATTACGACATATGTTTTCAATGACAAATGCGGAACAATTAGTTAATGCGTTCATGACATCAAGGCTAGGTTATTGTAATGCTCTTATGAGTGGTTGCCCTGCACACTTAGTCAAGTTGGTCCAAAAAGCAGCAGCTCGAGTTCTTACCAGAACCAGGAAGTATGACCGTATTAATCCTGTTCTGTCAACACTGCATTGGCTCCCTATTAAACATTGTATACATTTTTAAATATTGCTGATTACTTACAAAGCACTAAATGGTTTAGCTCCGCATACTTGAGCGAGCTCTTAACGCATTATAGTCCTTCACGTCTACTGCGATCTCAAAATTCTGGCCAGTTGATAATACCTAGAATATCAAAATCAACTGCAGGCAGTAGATCAAACTCCTATTTAGCACCAAAACTTTGGAACAGTCTAACATTGTCCGGGAAGCAGACACACTCTGTCAGTTTAAATCTAGACTAAAAACGCATCTCTTTTACCTGGCATTTATATAGAACATTATACATTTCTATTATTCAAATCAGTTAAATAATTATTAGGCTGCATCAATTAGGTCATCCAGAACCAGGGACACTTCCTATAACACCTGATGTACTTGTTACATCATAAGAAAGGTAGCATCTACGTTAATGTTAGTCTTTCTGTTTATTCCGAGGTTTACTGAAGTCAGCCGGATCCGGGCCGTATCCAGATCAGATGGTGGACCTGCGCCTGGACCCATTCATGACGCATCCCTGAGGTGCCAGCCTCATCAGCCCTGTGAAGGCCTCATCAACACGACAGCCATCGGCACTGATCCTCAACTAACTCATCTTCATACCGGCGTGAAGACTCCGACTTCCAACCAGATGGAACTGGATAAATATTCTGAATGTTCTGATCCAATCTGACTTCTGACCTGTAATGCTGCCTGAATCTTAATCATACACTGTTCGCACGTTGGCCAGAGGAGAACTGGCCCCAGACTGAGCCTGGTTTCTCCCAAGGTTTTTTTCTCCATTCTGTTACCTGATGGAGTTTTGGTTCCTTGCCACTGTCGCATGGCTTTTGGCTTGCTTAGTTGGGGACATTTAATATTCAACATTATTATTGATCTGCCTTGCTTAAGGTGGATGATGACGCAATTTTCATCTAGAAACAAACTTTGTTGTATTATTTTCATGTTATCACTGTGAAGCTGCTTTGATACAATCTGTATTGTAAAAAGCACTATATAAATAAAGGTGACTGGCTTGACTTGACTATAATGTGTTGTTTGATGGTAATACATGTCTGACTCATCCCTCTGACTACATGGCATAGATCCCTGGAATAGAAAACCACATTTATTTATATTCATTCTGCATCAAATCTGTGAGTATTCTGCATTCCTTTTAAATAACATGAAACGTATTCTCTGATACAGTGATTGACGTGTCAGATGGTGATGCGATGTGGTAATATGGGCACTAGATGGAGCTGGAGTTTGATATTTCAGCTCATACTAAATCTTTTTTTTATTAGGGCCCGAGCACCGATGTTGTGAGGAGGACCCTATTGGAATTGCTCCGTTTATAATTTTTTTGCTGCTCAATGAGATCATCAACTTCTGGAGTGTCAGGACCATCTCCATTACAGGGCACTTAAATGAGCTTTTTGTCTGTCTGATCTCCGTCAACTAGTGGTAATGCGTTCGCTCGCACAAGCCGAGATGAATCTAATGAAGGCACTCAAGCACACACAACCTTTATTCAGGCGTTTTGAAAGGCTGCGCTTTTTAGCTCATCACTGGACAGTGGTAATTATCCGAGGTCACCCTTGTCTCGCTTTCTGCCGCCAGACAGCCGAGGCCCTTAAATCTGCGAAAAGCGTGTGCGAACACAATGGATATTCAGACGTCTTCTGTCATTCCAATGTTACACTGTATGGCAGTGCTGGAATTAAATGAATGTTATTGTCTCCTGAGGGGCCGTTTAACATCAACACATTTCTCATTCAATTGTTCTGCCCGGGCACGGCTAAATTACACTTACATTTTTGTATCTCGCCTCCCTTCTCATTTTCAGTAATGAACGAGAAGAGGCTGAAGTCCATTCTGTGGCCACCAAGTACTACACTTTTCTTTATTACCGTCCATTACGAGGTCGAATGTTCTGTTTCTGTCTTCTATCCACAAGCATAACCGGAATCTCAACCTTTCCAGACGCAATAATCGAGAGTTCCACCGCAAGGGCGATTCTGAAGCGTTTCAAAGCAATCTGATACCTGACCAGCAAGGCTTAAGGCTGATCTATCCTTTCATTGATACAGTCTAAGGAACCAATTGATTTTAAAACACAATGAGCATTGATATCTGTGAATTTTAGACTGACATATTGGCTGTAAAAAGTATAAGACACCTAAAAACATGAAGGTCATTGCTTTAGGCCTACATAGAAAAATATCAAACCAAGCATCGTTTATTTGAAATAATGCACACTTTTCAAGCAAAGCATTTGGCGAAAAGAGGTTTGCAGGGTTTTTAAAAATGGTATACGAAAACTGTCACTGGGGAGGTACCCTTAAAAAAGGTTCTAATATGTACCATTTAGGTGCTAATATGTATTTGAGGTTACTATAAGTACCTTTTCATATGGTGGTATCACCCCAGTGACAGCTTTTGTACCTTTTTTTTCTGAGAGTGAATAATACAACAATTGACATTTTTATAAACATGGCTACACATGTTAGTTCTGTTTTTCTGTTTTTTTAGTTTTTTTTTTTTTTACTTATTGCAATTCATTCAAAGTGTATGTTAAGACAATTGAAAGTAATGCTAAGAAAAATCATCCTAATAAAATTGTTTAGCTTTGTCTCTAAGTTCACGCTTGCCGTGTGAATGGTGAACAGCTTCAGCCACGTGACGCGGAGTGAATTGGAAATATTTGTTCTCGATAGTTCTGGCATCCTCAACAGAAACTGCGACGAAAGGACAGCCACTTTGGGACATTGAGTTAAGTAAGTGAAGGTTCACATAAAAGCGTGTAAAAGGCCCTCAGCAGCTCTGCTTACACTGACGCCATCTGCTCGGCGCTGATGTGAACTCACACGTACAGCACTGCCTCTGTTTGTGCGAAGCTTCTCAAGCGGCTGATGAATAGAGTGTCTGCTTTGTAGCGTGTGCCAATAACTTTGATGGCAGATCATTAGAATGAGCGCTAACATCTTTTCTGAGTGGCCTTTTTTGCTTGATGTGTAGCCTACAGGTGTGGATAAAGGAGGAAAGATCCCGATTTGAATTTGAATATAGTCAATCGCATGTGGCTTAAATTATGCTGTCAGAACATTAGCTGTGTGGCCATCTCAATACCGACAGGGGCACAATAGCTCAAATGCTATATTGGGCTCGTGGTGAAAAATGACAGATTTGTCGAAGCAACATTTCTGTAAATAAAGCAACAGCCAAATGTTGTTTGTGGAACAATCTGTGCAGGGAAATAAAACAGAGATGGATGTTTGGATGTGATAAGAGACAGCATTCCATGTGACAGGATAATGGACATCATATTGTGGAAGTGCTCAATGGTCATTTAGTGATTATGTGACAGGACTATTGATATATTGGTAATTCACATACTGCAGGTCAGTAACACATTTCTGCATTGATTCCATTGATTCTTTAATCTTTTCAGCCAGATTTGATTTGCTTGAAAACTGAAAAGACAAAATGGTGTTTTAATTCATTATTTTTTTCCAGTTATTCTTATGGACACTGTAAAACATTATATGATCAACAAGGTATGGCAACATATGTTTTTACATTGCTTTAACGCATCAAAATAAGTTAAGCAATTTTCAACTTTTTTTATAAGTCAGTTTAATGTCATTTAAGTTGAAATGACTTAAACATCCAAGTTGATTGTACTTAAAAATTCAAGGGAGCATTTTTTTTTACAGTGTACTAGAAATAATTATGTGATTTATAATAAGAAACTGTTCTTAAATCAGTACAGACTATAACATGAAGCACTTTCAAATTTGAAGAGGTAAACTAGTCTCACTAGTTACTGATTTCAGAACAGTTTGAGCACTTAGGCCTTTATCAGGGGGAACATAAGTGAAAATAAATGCTTTAAATGCAAAGTTCACATTTAAAAATGTAAGTTTTTAAGTTAGGAAAAAAATGAGATCAGAATAATCCGGAATGTGTAACATCTACCAATTAAAACAGGAAGGGAGGCTGGTGGACCAGCCAATTCGAAATAACAACCGTACATTTGATTGTACTTTATTCGATAACACTATACTTTGAGATGACGTAGTTACTACATACTTACTAAAGTAATAACAGTAAATTATGCATAATTGCAAGTAACTAACCCTAAACCAAACCCTTACCCTATCCGTAACTCTATAGTAAGTGCATGTAGTTTATTTGAGTAAGTTCAATGTAACTACGTCACCTTAAAATAAAGTGTAACCCTTAAACCTCTTCACAATGGCAAGAAAGGGTTGGCATTTTGCATAGTGAGTACATTTGTACCCTTCTAAATGACAAAACAGGTGTTTCTCAGTGAAAGATAATATGTAAAATCTGTTCAGTTTTGAATAGTGATCATCCAGGGCCTGGTGTGGAAAGAAAATCGATCAAACTGAAGAACTTTTACGGTCGTTTATAGGAACCGGAACACTGCTTTGAAAATCGACAACATGATGAGACTCCATTCTTCATTATTTCAACCTCCATTAAAACCGTTTATTAAACATGAAGTATTATCTCTCTAATTATCCATTTAAAGATCTGAGCAGATATTTTCTAACTCCATTGTCAAATTGCCCATTTTAGGCAATGTTTGGCACATTACATTTTTCTCTCTAATTGCTAAATGCACAGGCTCTAATTGGACAGATCTGTGTTGTGCACTTAGTCTAGTCTTTAATAAGGGTCTTCAGTTCAGACGTCTTTCTCCACTGTTTTTGAAGACTTAATGGATTTCCAGAGACATTAGATTTAACTTAATAATGGCGAGGGTTGCGGCATTAATAAAGCGTGCCTTCAAAACCGCCGAATGCAAATGTGTATATTTAAATATCCTCTTGATGTGTGTTTCTTTTAAAGTTACATTTCAATTTCATTTCATCAAACCCGACAACCGTGTCTCTGTTTATGTCACAAGCGACATGAATATGCATATGGTGAATGCTAATATTCATAAGCGTATGAAATTGATGCCTCGTCTCAAGTCAGCGTTGTATTTATTATGTAGAGGATTTTATGGTTGTTCTACACGCCGAAACGTATATGAATAGATTATAGATTTGTGTGTGTGTGTGTGATCAGACAAATAAAGGTGTCAAAACTGTTTTGAGCTAAATCTGCAGTTCATAATGCATTTCTAACAAGTAAATGAGAAGCTAATAAAAGGTCTAATGAGGTTCTCAGTGTTCTTTAATGAACCAGTAAATGTTTGGCCTCATAATAACAATACCCCTAAATGGTTTTTAAGGCTTATATGCTATGAAACACTTGTGTAGATATTTAAAACCTTGCTCCGAACAGTAATTTCCTGTTCAATTACGCCAAATCTCAATGAGCCATGATTCTAAAAAAAGACGAGAAAAAAAGAAAAAGATCTGAATATGGCTGACATGGCTCTTTATTGTGGCAACATGCCCTTTCAGGTGGTCAGTTTAATTGTTATTTTGTACTTTCTTCCACAATGAAAGGCAACTGTGCTGAATAAACTGTTTTGCCCACCATTATGCTTATCAAATCCTATTATGAAATTATGTCATTTCGATTATCTTAAATACCCTGTAAAACGTTCTGCCAAAGCCTATCAGAAATTTAATTACGTATTGAATTACAATGAAATGGAACGGCAGTGGTGATGCATATTTGAACTTAACAGAAATGACATTTCAGGCTAAGTGCAGGAGGAGCTTCATTTCAGCTGATAATGATTATTATTAATGTCAATAAAGATTAAAAACAATGAGCATCTTTGACACGTTGCTTTCTTTTCTTTTTTCGGTGGTCTTGTCTTGGTCAAAGCTCGAGAGAGAATGAACTGAGAGGGGAGAGAGATGTTTCGTTTTCTGGGTTGTGCCCCACAGGTACCCGTGTGTCAGTTTACCAACAAGCAGCCCGCTAGGCAGTGAGGTGAGACAGCGGGTTCACCTGTCAGTCAAGAGCATCTCAGCCTGCCTCCTCTGGACACTGGCTTTATGTGGGCTCTTTACTTCAAGAGTTCTGACTGTTGTTCAGAAGCTATCTTTAGCAGGAGAGGTGAGAAGAGGAAATATGAATTGGTATAAGTATAGAGGAAGGATGATGAGGTGCATTTGGGCCATGGAGCCTCTCTCAAACAAGGCTGCAGGAAATAAACAGCAATCACTGTAGCATGACTGAAAATCCACTGAGCAGGCAGCCTTAATTGAGCCCCTCTCTCTCTCTCTCTCTCTCTACTTTTTTTCGGACTCTCTTCGCCCTCTCCATGGATAATAAGCACACGATCCCTTAACCTTTTTGTGCGTTTTAAAGAC
The DNA here is from genome assembly GCF_964197995.2 of Scardinius erythrophthalmus. Classification (NCBI taxonomy): domain Eukaryota; kingdom Metazoa; phylum Chordata; class Actinopteri; order Cypriniformes; family Leuciscidae; genus Scardinius; species Scardinius erythrophthalmus. Next base: position 22,642,832 of record NC_138227.1, on the reverse strand, counting down.
CATTAATTAATGTGTAAAACTGCATTTTGCAGAAGTCAAGAGGCCTACAGACCCTCAGGCGGTGTGTGATAGCTTAGATATTTCGAGTTTAAAATCTCAACATGGCAGATGGATGTCGCCAATGGAGGTGTATCACTATATATGAGTATACACAGCAGTGGAAAGCAATAATCATACAATGCGTGCTTTAGAATGTTTTATGATGTGCTTATGATTTATGATGTGCCTGTTTTCTTTGGTCAGTGAGGTACTTATTTCTGAGAGATTTGTTCTACTCCATTTGTATTGTAAGTTTATTTGTACAGTACTTGTGTGTAATGTTATATGATGAGTGCATGATACACTTTTAAAAGAAAAGGGGGTTGCCATTTTGGTTCCCCAGTACCTTTCAGTGAACAGTTCTTAAAAGAAAATTTAAAAATTCTTACTGTGCAGAACATTACTCACAGTATTCTTTAGAACAATAATCTAAAGAATCTTTTTCCAGTTTAAAGAACCTTTTGTGGAATGGAAAGACTGTTAAAGGCTCGTCAAGGAACCATATAAATGCTCATTTATTTTTGCATGTTTACAAAGGTGAATTCTCATTCTAATAATTAGTTGCAAAGGAGATGACGATTTTTTGTTATATTTCAGACCGTCACTGCCCATTGTAATCCCTGTAGATTTGGGGAAAAAATTGACATTCACCACTGATTTCATCAAACAAGTATGTCAGGAAATTAATTTACGCCCTACTTGCTTTTTGGACATGTTCGAGCAACTCAAAACAAATTGAAGGTAAGTTATGAATTCTCTATGGGGAAAAGGTATTTCAAATTAATCGGTGCTTATTAATATTATCTGTGATGCAATGTTCCTCTGTCCTAGGGTGCTAAAAAATTAGGCCAAGCATCTTGATTCTTCCAAATCCTTTCAGTTAAAAGAGTTGTTAAAAGTTGTTACTATAAAGGTACAACTAATACTCCAAGGAATTACATTCTTATTATTTTTTATTTGTAAGCAAAAATTCTCTAAAAACAAGGAAAGTGACAGATTCTTGAAATATTATGATATTTTATTCTGGTAATGTCACTGATGCATAATGTTTTCTTCTGTGTGTGTTTATAATGTTATCTTTTTTGTAATTTCATTACTATTTGATGCATTATAATAATAATAATAAAAAATAGGCCAACCACTGAACTTTGCTAATCCTACTCTGAAACTAGAATATTATTTTATACACATATTCAGATGTGTATCACTCAGATAGACTTTCTTTCGCATTGTTTACATTCACTTCTCATTCGGCTGCCTCGTGTGTGAACGGTGATGTGACAATAAAAGTGATGCGATTTGATCTGATCTGATCCCCATGCTCTCAGCCCGGGTGGGCGGGGCCATGCTAATGACGTCAATGGAATGGGTGAGGTGACGAGCCCCTTCTGCGCTCCGCCCCGTGTGGGTGACGGGAGGGGGAGGGAGCCAGGCAGAGCTGATCCCACGTGTGACGCTCGCATTCCCGGCTCAGTAATATTCTCTTAGCTCTGACAGTGTGTGTGTTAGTTACTGGCCATAGTTGGGATAGCCATGGAGGGAGACGGGAGCCAAGCCACATCTGGAAGCCCTAACGATTCGCAACACGACCCGGGGTAAGCCAGAACCAATGCTGACAGCACTTGACTTTTTTTTCTTGTGTGTTTTTCTCCGGTGAGCATGTTTTAAAAAGGCTCTTCCGGGTGCAGGCAACTACTACACCTTTGTTTGATGTATATTAGTGAGCACAGCCCGCCGGGGCTCAGTAAACACACACCGCTCTGCTTTGCCTTCGTTTAGCTCTGCTTTTTTTGTCGCTAGCTACACGTCAAAATGGCCGATCTGACATCTGGACTCACTTCTGCTGTGTTTTCCCCTTACAGTAAAATGTTTATCGGTGGCCTCAGCTGGCAAACTTCACCAGGTAAGAGACCGATGGTTCGCTGTCATTTGCGCGCGTTTGTCGGGCTGTGTGTTGTGTTTCTTTCATTGTGTCCAGCGTGGCGCGCGCTGTGCGGGATATGTGCCGTCATTTGAAGTCCTCTATTCGACCCCTGTTAGACATCCAGGGGGGCGTTTAATTTACAAACTGGTGTGTAACGCACGAATGCATTGCTTATATGTGCTCTTTTCTTTGTTTTGCTCCACAGACAGCCTTAGAGACTATTTTAGTAAATTTGGAGAAATCAGAGAATGTATGGTGATGAGAGATCCCACGACAAAACGCTCCAGGTAAAAAACAAACAAACAAACAAACAACAATGTTGTGTTTTTAAAATCCCTGTCACTTCTGAGAAATGAACTGTCGATTTTACCCGTGCGCTGTTATTCGGCTGCTATGCGCTTTTGAAAAGACTGGATCGGTGTGTTTCTGGATAGGATACAGTTTGACATTGATTTGGGATTCTTCATGTTAAAGCGGCGACTGGCTTTCATAATCGAGCGGTTAATGCGGTCGCATGTGTTTTGATTTGATATTGGCACGCTAATGGCTTTTTCACACTTGTCGTTCTTAACCCTGGGTTATTTTGTTTCGTGTTTCACACTGCTTATACTTTACCCTGGGTTAGTAATTAATCCTGCGCTTGTGTCAGATTGTGGGATTTGAGACGTTTAAAAACGTTTATTGGACACTTACAGCACGCGACCTGTTTTGATATTTGTGGAAATGTCGCCACGTAGATTCCATAGTTGGAAACGTTCAGAAAAAAACATCCGTTCTCTTCATCGCTACAGTTCAAAACAATTAATTGCTTTCCTCAAACATCGGAATTAAACAGCGCGTGAAAGTTTCTGCGAATGTACAATGCGCATGATGAATATTCAATGATGTAAACGCCAAAGCGGTTTATGATTGGTTGTCTATTGCTAAACAATTTGGATAGCAGATTTTCAAAACCGATGCTACTAACCACCTTTAAAATTACATGTCTGAAACGATTCTGAACCTGAACCCGGTGTTTAAAAATGCGTTAACCCAAGATTAACTGTGCTGTGAAAAGTCCTTATGTGTCCTTGACTGAAACGTTATGCCAAACGTTTATCTGAAATGTTTCGTCAACCAAGTTCTTGTTAAATAATATAATAGGACGAGCATATTAAAGGGATATTTCACACGGAAATTCTGTCATTGTTTGTTCTGTGAAACAAAGGAATTGTTGGGGACTGACAGTTTTAGTCACCATTCACTTTCATTTGCATCTTTTTTTTTTTCCATACATGGAATAGTGAATGGTGACTGAAGCTGTCATTCTACACAGTCTTTTGTGTTCCTTAGGCGAATGAAAGGGTTCCTCATACAGGTTTGGAATGACATGACGTTTAGAAAATGATGACAGTTTTTTTTAATTTTTACGTGCACTGCTGTACTTTTGTCCTTGACGCACTGTATATTTCTAAAGTAACATGTTATAGATACAGAAGTTCTTGAAGCGTTCAATAATAGAACCAAATGGATGTGTTAACAAGCTTAGCAGTCAAACACGTGTAACCCATTGCTGTCAGCTCCTAATGTATGTCTGTTTTTGTTTGTTTTGTTTTCCAGGGGATTTGGCTTCGTTACGTTTGCTGATGCGGCCAGTGTAGATAAGGTCCTAGCTCAACCTCACCACGAATTAGACTCAAAGACGGTATGTTCTCTTCTATTTGCATTTATTTTTTGTGAAGTGCTGCTTAAACATGCTTGTGTCTGTGACATTCAGTGGTGAACAGACACGCAGTCTCCTATCATATCTCTTCCCGGGTCGAGGCACTCCGCGGCATTTGTCATTGTACCACACACACAACAGCGGGGCACTTGACATAAAGAAGTAGCCGGATAATTAGTCATGTCTTCCTCACATGCCTCAACGGGATTTAACCCCTTGCTTGCCAGACCAGTACTGGGGAACAAGGGGTTAAACCCCATTATTGTTTGTGGGCATGAAGGGACTAATTACCTGCTGTGTAGTTAGATTGTGACACCAGCCGTGATCCGTGTTTATTGTGACGTAAGACTTGTAGTGACGTAGTGTTTTGCACTCTTCTTCATGACTGAATTTTCCAGACAGATCTCCAGAAGTTGCTCAGGGCAAGGATGCATTTTGATGCAAGGTTGCATGCATGAGTTCATTCTAAACCTTCCTGACTAGAAATGTTTATTTACATAGTAAAATAATTTCATTTCATTGTTTCTTTTTTTTTTTACTTTCAAAGTATTTCTAGAGTTATGTGGATATTTTGTAATTTGTGGTGCAGGTTAGTGTGCGCACTGGTGTACCCTTTCCATTATTATACATTTAATTATTATAAATTCAACTTATTTCTTAATGTGTCATTAATTATTGATTTTTAAAAAGTGTATTTTTTTTATTTTTTTTACATTTTTCTTATTTATCTTTCAGTTGTTTTTTGAAAGTTTTAGCTGTACTCTTGTCCTTGACGCACTGTATATTTCTAAGACAACATGTTATTGTAAATGTTATAGATATAAAAATTCTTGAAGCGTTCAATTATAGAACAGAATGGACGTGTTATTTATCTTTCAGTTGTTTTATTCATGCTCAGAGTTTGCTGTTGTTTCGACATTAAAAGGTCTAAATTTTAGAATATGTAGTAATATTTTTTTTGTAATATTTTTTTTTAAATAAAGATTCTAATTTTTAAAAAAGATTTTGAAGTGTCTTTTTACCTGTCGAGGTTAGGGATATATATATATATATATATAGTATAGTATTTTATAGATCTATTCATTGTATAGCATTGGATTGGATTCTTATAAAACAGTATTTAGGAGTTCAAGTAATATATATATTATATATTATATTATATTATATTATATTATATTATATTATATTATTTACATTATTTTACATTGCCTGCCCATGCAAACTGAGTCATGTATATTTCTGTCAGCAAGAAATAGGTTTACCTATTTAGCCTTACCTGTTTGATTACCTAAATCCAAGCAGAAATGCATTTAGTTTTGCGTGTGACATCAGTTTGTGCTCTATCAGTAAAGTTAATGTGGATTCTATTTTTCCCCCCTAATAAAGTCACCATCTTTCATGTTTGTAGATGCAGCTGCTAGTTACCTGTAGGAGTCCCGAGTGAAAGAGCCTTTTATTTGGGATGGCTAGGGTGTGGACAAATACCGCCTTCACTGGCTTATTTTAATGGATGCCATGTTACTGCAAGTTCATATCAAGAGACGGACTGTATTTAAAGGTGTTCACAGAGGTTCATAACTTCCCTCAGGAATTTTGTGGCTAATACTTTTCTCCCAGAACACTACATATTGGCATTCCCAGTGCATTCCATTTAAAAAAAAAAAATTAAACTCTGTGATAGAATTGTTTTTCTGTTCCTATAGTTGAGTAGGAAAACTTTGTCGTAAATATGTTTTTTTAAACATAGACCTTTTCAAATATAATGTAAAATGAATAAAAGTAAAATCCTCTGATTTTATTTATGACACTGAAAACTTTTTTTTTTATCATTGGTTTAAGAATAATGTGTATGTGTAAAGATGTAAAAACCAAACTGAGGTTATGAGTTTCAAGTTGTGCTGATTAGATTAGATTAGATCAGGTGGCTAATTTGGTCAATAGCAGATTAACCTGTTAAACTGTTTATTACCCACCTAAAGCCGCAGATATATTACTGTTGATCGTTTACTTAAATCCAGCAATTGTGCAAATGTTAATTTTCAATCATAATTTAGCACAGCAGGCGAATATTCACCACCTCTCTTGGTTCCGTGCCCTAAATGTGTTTAGAAATACAGGTGTGCTACAGTATTCATTATCTCACTCTCTGCCAGTTTAGCCTTGACTGATGTAAGCTGAAATGCCTTTAGGAGGTAGAACATTTCTATCTTGTTAATAAAATAATAGTACATTTTATATGTTAGCGTTGCACTAGTCCAAAAACATGTATTTCGGACATCAAAAATAGGCCGTTTAGATTACATAACCACACACACATGGGCAACTCTAGTATTCTTTGTAAAAAGTGGGTCAAGGTTTGACGTTTCAAATGCTCTTGAATGGCTGAGGGAAGAAAAAAAGAAAGCTAGTGTTAACAGCGATTGAGATCATGTGGACAGTAGCGGCTGGTGCTAAAGCAGGGATTACTGAGCTGTGGGTAGTGATGCCATCGTCAGGGTTGGGGCGGTCGTGTCATGACTCTGAGGCTTCGGCTCCGACTGGAGACCAGGAGCTGTGAGGAAGTTGCACTGGTGGAGGTTTAAGAACAAATTCAAATGGCTCTCGCAGTTGAAAGATCTTGCTTTTGATATCAATATTGCTGTTTTTAAGTATTACTGCTTTAAAAAATTAAAAAGGCATGACCTTTTAAGTCATCAACACCTGTTTTCCTCGGCCTTGTGTTTCCTAGGCTTGTCCCATTGAATATTTTTTCATGTTTTTTTTTGTTTTTGCATATGTTTTTAATACATAATAAAAAAAAAAAAACACCCAAATGACAAATAAATACAACTAATAAATATATAATACCTGAATGGATATTCAGTTATTTTTTATAAGCTTTTATTCATTTGCAATTCAAATGGGTGTTATATTACAGATTGACAATGTTTGAGTTCATGTATAGTGTAAGTGGTTATGTATATATACGGCTTTAACATTTTTCATTTGCGTGTGTGTGTATATATATATATATATATATATATATATATATATATATATATATATATATATATATATATATATATATATATATATATATTAAAATAATTAGCTCATTTAGAATTTTTTTTATTTATTTTTTATAAAGTAACTACAGTAGTGTCATCTTTCAGGCCAGAAAGACATTTTTGTGGCATTGTCTATATTTATTTATTTATTTATTTAGTTTTCACTTTTTTTTGGCAGTTTCCTGTCCAATCTTTTTGTCACTTTTGAAGAGTGTAAATGGACCAAAGAAAACACGAACAGGGATATTCTTGACACACTTGTTTCACATTTGATTAAAAGCTGTGTAATCTGCAAATCTGAAGGCCTGGGGTGAGAATTGCATTGTGTATTGACAACTGAGAGACTGCAGCCGGTTTCTCTAAAAGCAATCTGTTTTAGATTAAACACTTTTCTGGATGAATTAAGTATAACACAACGGCATCATTTCCCACCAGAAAGGTTTTTTTAATTTTTATTTTAATTTTTATTTTTTTTAGTACATATTGCAATTCTGTTCAGGTCAAATTAATTTACCAGGAGACCCTCTCCTTTATATTTCACCAAAACATGTTTATTACATTTCTTTTTTCTTTTTGCATGCTGCCACATTTTCAACACAATTCAGCTTTTCTTTTTTTTTCCTTTTTTTATCATTTATAAGAAGTGACAAAGCATTCAGACCTGCGGTATATTCAAGAGCAATATAGCACTAATGGATCTTTTTCCCTCGAGTTGTTTTTCCATTTAATGAGAGTGCAGAAGCAAGTCTTTGAACTGTTTTTGTTCTCGCATGCATGATTATCTACCGACCTATCCTTCTGGTGCTCTGGCTGCCCAAGCTTTCGGCCTATGTGCTAAAAAGAGGGACTGTTGTTATAGTCTATGAATGTTTAAATGACCCAAGCCAACATCTTGCTCAACAGCAGGTCGGTCTGGATCTCACTTATTTTCCTATGTAAAATCTATATATATTTGTGTTATTTGGAATGTGAATAAGTGATGTTCGCTCATATAAATGAAGTCAGCTAGTGGAAATAAATAATACCAGTTTATCAGAATCTCTTAAAATGTCTTTTTAGCATTAGAATCACCCATAAATTGCAGTATGTAAAATGTATAATGATTGAAAGATCGATAGGAGGAAAAATGTCTTGATTGCGATTGGCGTTTTTATGTTGTTGATTTATCCTCCGGGGGAATCTGTTATTATTAATATCCAGGATGAATCGTTCCGCTGGTTCAGAACCCCTAGCGGTTTATGTAAATTACAAATGCTCTTGATCATGATGTGTGCGAAACTGCATTTCGTTTGTAAAATAATCAAATCAAATAACATAGCTTATCTAACCAATAAACCTAATGATGTCCTATCACATGGCAAAATGCATTCTAGGCAGAGCTGCAACCCCTCGTGCAGTGCGGTACAGCGGCCGAGAGAGTCACCCATAATAATGATAATCCCTCAGGGGGGAAGGAGGTTGTGGACGTATTGATCTAATGCCCTGTCTTGATTCTCCGCAAATCTACAGCTCTCGCTAAAACAGCTCCCGTCATGTGGGCCTGACCTCCCCCGAGGCCAGCGCACTTCTTCAGCGAGTCTTTGAATTATCTCCGGTGTTAAATAAAGCCACCTGTTTATTTATGTTGTAATCGAGTAATTATGCTCTACCCTGTGTAAGGTTTTTATTCGATTTTGTCATACACAGGCCTCATGCAACCAGCATGTAATAACTAGGCGAGATTACACACGAGACATGGAGCATTGCATCATGATTAATGCTATAATTTCCATGAAGGTTATCGAGTAGTCGCGGCACATTGCTGGCTTTTTGTAATATTTTCTAATTTTCCTCTTCATGTAACAGCATCATGAGCTCAGATTTCTCATATTTCCTTCTCTCCTTTTTTTGTCTCATTTAGATTGATCCTAAAGTTGCCTTTCCAAGACGCGCTCAACCCAAGGTAAGAGCTGTTTGCCACTTTACATTTGCAAGTCTGCTGTGTGTATTTGTTAATAGTGTGAGAGGGCCAATGTTTTTTGCTGAATTTGGCCTTTGACAGAGCAAAGCTGAGTTCGAGTTGAAGCTGTGATGTTACATTATGGTCTGTTGCAGTCTGGCTGGTGTTATTTTCCAGGCTAACTATGACTTCTCTGTGTCATAGTACAAGGAGAGATTGTCTAATTGTTGTTTCAAATGTGAGGAATTCAGATTTTCTTTTAATTAGCATGGCTGGGTATGAACCCGTAGAACTATCACGGAGAAAATATTGAATTATCGCTGCCTTGTTGAGCGTGAAGGTTGAGTGTTTTTTTTTTTTCACTTTTGGGGGCTTGAGGTGGGGTGGTGATTAACTTGCCTTTTTTTAGCATCGCTGCTTGCATGTAAGATCATTAGAGAGGAATCTTTTATAAAAAAGGAAGAAAAAAATCAAACTAGAGGAGAATTTTGCCCTCAGCTGTGGAATTCAGAGCATTAAATCCCTCGTTTGAATCTTGTCTCAACAAGAAATCTTTTCTTTGTACAGCCGAATATGTGTGTGTGTTTTTATGGTATCTAATGTCCTGCTTCTGCAAGCCATGTTGGCAACGAACTTCCGACAGCCTCTTCGCTTCAGACTGCACTGTCAGCCAGATGGTCTGTGCCCCAGATTTTGTGTCTGCCGTGCAGCCGTTGCTTGGCCTCTCAGGCAGAGCTGGGACGGCCCCCCTGGCTCCGCTACGGGCCACCAGCGTTTTTTACCCAAGAGGAAAGGTGCACCGATCTGAGATCAGCTTAGGTGGATTCTTTCCGAACGAATGCAGAGCAGATGACAGACGGTCCTTGATCAGAGCAGGCCGGGGAGGAGGGCTCGTGGGGTGACAGGTGTCCATTGCACACTTGTCTGGCTAATTGATATAAAGAACTTTTTCGCTTCATCCAGGGCTCATTGGAGGAGAAAAGGTGCACTCTTTTTCTCGCTCTTGCGCACATACGCATGCCAGCAAGGCCGGTCCAAATGCAGGCCGCAGGGCCCCGGGCCTAATGCTGTTTCTTGGCTCGGGTTAGACACGGGATGAATAGGAGTATTAATGCGGCCAGGCTCCAGTAGCAGTTAGACTGCAGCCCTGTCGATGATTGCTCAGAGCCAGGCACATTGGCAAATAATACCTTTAATGCAAATGCATTATTATTTCCAACCATGTCAATGGGGATAGGCATTATTGCGCCATTGGAAGTTGCCAGTAGTTACTGCGATTCAGATTCATCCGACTCTACGCTTAGATTTAAGAGAAAACCAGCAGTAGATAAACATGAAGATCCAAATAGAAGACTAAGGAAACAAAAGCTCAGACCTCCTTTTTTTTTTTTAATCTCCCGACAAAAGCTCTAAAAGGAAGTGGGGATTTGTTTTTGCACTGATTGTGTTAAACAGCGCAGAAGTTTACCACAGGCGGAGGGCGAGATTGCTTTTTCGCCCTATTTGTGATTGGGCTTGTTGTTTCACACTACTTTTCCCCAACATGGCTCTGCATGTCCTGACAAGATTTTTATTGATATTGGGATTGAGGCCACTTTTGGAAGCGAATGGATTTTCGCAGGTCTGATATCGCCCTCCGAGAAAACTGTTATTTTCATCAACCCTAAGTCTGCATAAGCCTTCCAATCAAGTTACTGATGCTTCACCAGCTGTAGTGCGGTTTTAACAAGCCTCTAGGTGCATTAATGCGATGGACGATCATCTGTATGTGATGGGCCATTTGTTTGCTGCTGATTCTTGTCCTTTCTCATTGATCATGTTTGGAGGCTGCTCCATCTCCAGTTGCTAATTTAGTGGACTCGTATTTATCTTCAAGACACTTGTGAATGAAGAATTACCTTTCCGAATAATTGATTTCAAAGCTGTTTATGTCCTTCAATAGGTTCACAGTTTAGAGGAAAAATTCAGTCACATTGCTGAATAGAACTAGATGACAGTGTTGGGGATACTATACCTTTTCAAATTATGTTGTATTTAAAATACTTCATTTTTTTTTTTTTTTTTTAAATCTATAGAGGTCGACCGATAGTGGATTTTACCAATAACGATAACTAGGTTGGAACATGCTGGCCGATAACTGATTAATCAGCTGTAACATTTTTCTGTCTTTGCTCGCAAAATGCTAGAAAAAGATTCTCATTTCCCGCGATAATAAAACAAGGTAATTAGCCTAAATAAATATGTAAATCAATGATTAAATAAACAAACTATTCCTTTAAAAGTCACAGAATAATTTTACCTTTCAGATAAATCTCTCTTACTGGGGATTCTGCTTTTTCTATCATCAGTTATTCAGTTATTCAACTAAATTGTAAATAAAAATAATAACATTTTATATTGATTTATGAATATTGATTTAGTATTTTACTTTAATGACACACATATATATATATATAAAATATATATAAGAAATGCAATTTATACATTCTGTAAAAGTTTAGCCAGGGGGGGGGCTTCTTACCCCAGTAGTGGGGTAAAAGATGGCCTTTTTGAATAATTTTATATTTTGTTCTATAACAACTAAATTAACAAATGTTTCTACTAATTCCTGTAAAAACATATTGGCTGATGCATCATCATGCTGCTCATGCTAAACTTATATCTTACATATGTGTTACAGATCAAAAGTAAATGTACATTGTTCTTAAGGTGGGCATCTTCCCCCATGTTACCCTACTTCTTAATTTCTATTCTGTCAAAAGTATTGCCTGACTTAAGTCTTTTGGGACAGCTAGGAGGTTAGGAGAGCTAGTTTGAACGTCTGTGTGTATGCAGGTCCAAATCTTGAGTGTGGACGTTTCCACCCATTTCTGCCCCCTGGGCTTTCCGTTCCCTGCCTCTGGCTGCCAGCCTCTGGTTTTTCTGCCATTAAAAAAATAATGTGTAATTTTTGCTGACACTAGTTCAAAACACTGTTAGACACTGCTAAATGGGTTTCCATTCAAAGATCAGAGCAGCCACCTTTGGGTCCTTAAATTTGATTTCTCAGGAGTCTCACCATTCTTTGCCAAGCCAGTGGCTATAATCAGACACATTATCTACCAAAATGGGAGCTATGCTGGAAGTACAGCCATGTTAAAAGGCCCAGCACACAACATAATGCAATCCTTCAGCTCTAGCAACACAACTCACAACCAGCCTGAGTGGAAATGTCCTGGCATTTACCGCCCATAAGTGCTGTCAAAACAATGGCTGAGCAAAAGCTACATCCCCAGTTCTCTCGTTTCTCGCAAACTGCCTAGCACGGGACTGACAGAAGAGCGGGAGAGCGCGTGTTGGAGCTGAAATTGAGTTTACCCTTGTATTATTTTAATTTCCTTTCCATCCTACATTGCATGGTGCTGTTTTTCCTCTCACTCTCCTTCCCTCCCTCTTGCTCTCTTTGTCAGTTTTTGAGTGTGTAAAAATATTTGCACCTAGTGTACTGCGAAACAGCGAAGCTGTCGGGTCCTGTGGTGTGGGCTCACGGGGAGAGGCACACGACTAAGTGTGAAAACTCCAGGCCAAGTTTTTAATGAAGTCCAATAGGTGGTGCCATGTGAAGTGGCGAAACCACATCTCAGCAAACGTTTTCTCGCTCTTGGGGAGAGAAGAGTGGCACCGATAGGCCACTGACTCCAAACAACCCTGCCGCCAATTAAAAAGCCCGGCTAACGCACGGCTCAATCAGTCTTCGCGGGTTCCATTGAACGTCCTTTCATTTCCGCAGCCATAGTTCTATGCTGACAGCTTGGCAAAGCAGCCTCTTTCTCTTTTGAATTATCTGCAGGTGTTTTTTTCTTTTTCCCACGTGGGCTGAGAAAACATATTTGATAAAAGGGCCTTGGTTAAATCTGTTGTAGGTATATTTCAGTGTAGCTTGATGTAAACATTGCATTGAAGTTCCATGATGAAATGTTTTGATGCAAGGAACAACAGAGGAAAAAGGTTGTGGATTGAGAGAAAGGATATCCACCCAATTGTTCACCGTGCACTAGAGCTGCTGATTTGGACTAGAATTCTAATTGTCATTAATTTTCTTGAAATTTTAAATGCGGCTATTAATTTGCATTGCATTGTTTCTGTTGTGAACACTCCATTATAAAAACCATGCTGTAGAATATAGCCTATGTTTATTTTATATAAGCGTATTGTTGGTGATACACCATCTACATTGCAAAGGAGTGACATTATAGTGAATCCCAATTTTTTTCACAATGTATTTTTAAGAGCGCATATCAGACATACTTGCGTTTATACTGATAATTGAGCGACTTGAGAAAGCATTTATGCAAGAGTTCATTTTTAATTGGTATGAGATGAATTTAAAAATAATCATTTTATCTGCTCTGCCAGTTTAAAAGTTTGGGGCGCGTTTTTATTTTTGAAAAGTCTCTTATTTTCAACATGCGTTTATTTAAATAAAAAAAAGTACAGTAAACACAGTAATATTATTAAATATTATTACAATTTAAAATAACTGCTTTTAGGGGTGTGCGATATGTCACCATGATCTGCCTTTGAAGAGAGATTTTTAGTATCATGCTACAACGCACATTCTATCAGTTGCAGTTCTGGCACCCCCCCGGTGAGTAATCGCAAAAATGGCAAAAAAAAAGTGCAATTTAAATGTTTGTATAACTCAGTTTTAGCTATTTGACTGTAATCTATTACACAAGTTTGATTAATTAATTGCATTCATTTATTATTTATTTTTCTTTCAGGAGGTAATTCAGAATTTTTGGTGTTGGCCCAGAATTTTCATTTCGGTGCATCACTGGTATCAGTATATTGGGTCCGTGCATAGGTCTTAAAGTGACAGCAACCTAACACTGCTGTCTGTGTCATCATTAATGTTAAAGGTATAGCGGAGGATTTTTTACTTCCGGGTGGATCACCTATACTATTGGTCCTCCTAATTGTCAATCATTCTGGTGAATCAATCAAACTTTTCAAAAAGTGGAGAGGGCGGGTCTTATCTAAAATTCGGAAAGATCCTCCGCTATAACTTTAATCAAACAACAGAATACAGAGAAAATGACTCATTCTTGACTGAATAATTCAGTAGCTTTTAGAATCAGTGTATATTTAATTAATACAGTGAATCCTATAGACCCTTTTACAGTTGGTAAACATGGTGACGTATTTGTGTGGGCGGGGCTTAGCTGGAGGCAGAAAGATCCCTCTGGCCGCTTCACTAACGCTAGTTTGCAAGTTTGTTAGCTTGTTTTTTAACAATGACTGAAGAAAATCCGATTTTTTCTTAATGTGCAAGGTCACTTACTGTCCAGGACCGCGATTGTTATTTGCAAAAGTTAATTTTAACGGACGGAACCAGATGACCGTACACGCTCAGTCAATGGACAAACTAACAGGATTAACGTTAATGCTACTACCCCCGGTTGAGTGGCCTGACTTCTACACCTACCCGATAGAGAAACCGAGGGTAAAGAGAAACTGAGGACATATAAATATATTTAGATGCCTATAACTATGTGCTGAATGGTCATGTAAAGACGATCCGCAGTTCTGCCTAGCCAGCGCCAAGAAGACGACAATGTAAAGAGTGGCACTACGGTGCAATTTTAATGATATGAATATTTTCTAGAAATAAAAATTCCAGATACAGCATACTCATTTTTCATCGATTCTTGCACCCAACAACACCACAAGATGACATTTAATAATAAAAATAATAATTTAAGCTCCTTATTATGTAGCCGAATCTGTGCTGGTTTGTATTGGCCGCCTCCAGTTTTCCGTTTGTTTTGCCTCCAGCTAGCGCCGTGACGTAACTGTGACGTCGGCGCAAAAGGGGTCTATTGAAGGTTATATTTTATAGCGTTTGTTTTTTCAGTTTCTTACTTTAATGTTGCTGTTAGAGTTAATGCACCTGTTTTTGTTTAAAGTATTGATGCAGTTTATTTATATTTGTATCTTCTATTGCATTTGTCCTATTATTTATCATTTTCATCTTTGTTCTTATTTTTTAATAACAAAGATAAAAGAATAGGCTACTTTTTTTCTCCATTTGGCCGACCCCTACTTTGGCCTAAATGGTCTGTCATTCTTTTTTTATTTTTAATTTTGTTAACTTTTTAAAATCAGTTTGGCTTTAATGCTCAGTGATCTTAAAAACCAACATGAAACAAAAAAAATCATTATATGATATTTATTTGCCATTTCACCCAACCCTAACTGGTTCATGTTTTAATATAATTAGCCATTTATGATGGCAAAGCTGATTTTTAAGCAGTCATTACTCCAGTGTCTTCAGTGCCACACAGTAAGATACTCTGCCTTGGTCACATGGTAATATCGAATGCGCTAGTTTCGCCTGTACTTTTTTTTTTCTCTGTCTGAGGAATATGAGGGCCCCATCTTCTCCCCTTCTAGCCTGGTGTCTGAGAGCAAGGCTGGTGCGTTCACATGTTTATAGAGGAGAGCTCAGTACCACTGTGGCCGGCCCAGCACTAACTGCTGTTGAGTGACACTAATGAGGAGAACAGGCATGCAGGAAAGGGAAGGAAACAAGCTCTTCTGGACATGGCCATTGACAAAACCCCTTTAAGATCTCACCACTCTCTGAAATCTTTCCCAAGACCCCCCACCCCCCAGACTTCCCTTCTCAAAAAGACACATCTCTCAATTAGCATGGCTCGGAGAACATGGCGCTTTGGTGCTCTTCCTTTGATTTGTTTTGATTAGCAGGATGTGAGGGATCTAATTGAATCCTGTTCTAGACGGTATGGCAACACGCCTCTTGTCGAGCCAAAACAACAGAGAATAGACTGAGACAGGGGTCAGGACGCATTCAGCACAAATTTGAATCGACAGGTGTCCGTGGTTGAACTTTTTACGTCAGACATGACGAAGGTGAATTTCCGTGCCAACTTCCACAGCATCATTCCATGATGGGTACGCATTGTTTTTCCCATTTTTTGTTTTTGGTTTTACAGGCAAAAATAAAATGTTTTTTATTAGACACGTCAGATAAATTTCGTTTTAAAAACCAAAAATGTTAAATAATAAATGCCCCACTTTTTACGATTCACATTCTGAAGTGCAAGGACCTTTTACTGGCCATGTGTTGAAAAAAATGCACAAAAAAACCCCCATTCATTTCATACCTCAGTTCACATCATTCATCAGTCATACTTTGGTTTTATGAGTTTAAGGCCCTATTTTGTATCCTATCCATGGAAAATGGCAGCAAATATTTGTGCTGGCTGTTGTGTTCTTCTTTCCTCATTAGTTCAGGCTCACTGCCTATTCAGAAGTAAACTGATACACACAGGCCTTTCACACATGGCCCTAATCAATAGCAAATCACTTTGTCTTTCTTCTATAAAAGTTAACTAAAAAGTTCATTTTCTGTGTAGCTGCTGTTGTAGACTGTGGCTTAATGCCAGTTCTGAAAACACAAGATTTTTCTTAGGTGATATTTCTCTCCCATTTACTATGTGACATTAACTGAGTAGAAAGAGTAGCAACAACACAAAGGGTGTCGTGCTCTGCCTCCCAGCTAACCACACCATGTGAGCTGAACCAAATGTATTGTTGACCCTTTTTTTAACGCCAATGCTTAACTTGGTCTTGCATATATAATAACACTCACTTGATTTCTGATTGGTTGGTCATGTCTCAAGCTCGTTTTATACCTGGTTTTAACACGAGTCTTCAGTGACCACTTGTGTTTAGATTTTGTGTGTCAGTGTACAGTAAGTCAAAAATACAGAAGATGTTCCATGCACATTGAATGAATGAATGAATGAATGAATGAATGAGGCATCTATAGTGCTTTACATTGTACTACTGTACACCCAAAGGACTTTACAATCATGTCAGGGGTTCTCTCCTCGACCATTACCAGTGTGCAGCATCCACTTGGATGAACAACAGCGCCAGTGCGCTCACCGCACACCAGCTATAGGTGGAGAGGAAAGAGAGTGATAGAGCCAATTCAAAGGATGACATTAATGGTTGATCCATAATTCTGCTGATATTTGGCATTTAATAATTAAAATTTGCCCAAAAGCTTTTCTGTTTGGCCTGTTAAGGGTTGGAAGTGAGACTTTTATTTTGCCCTGCAGAGTTGTGGTGTAGTAATGGTATCAAAGAACAGAATATAAAATAAATGGATTTAATTTATTTATGAAATTATTCATTATGTAATAAAAAGTAAAAAAAAAAGATATATTAGTAAATAAAACGATAATTTTATATATATGTATATATATATATATATATATATATATATATATATTGATTTTGCACCTCATTTACATAGGCTATGTATTTAGTTCTGACTACTCATGATCAATCAACCAAGATGGATATTAATAGCAGGTATAAAGGTGTTTTTGTCTTGTCATTCCTCGCCTGTTCTTGTGTACAAAAATCATTAGATTTTGAAGCACAGATAACTCACTTTGCAGTCTTCATTACATTAGCTATCTCATCCCTTGGTTTTATTCAAGTTTAATAGAAGTCATAAAAAATAAGACAATACAGTAATACTTCAGGCCAGCTTTGAATTTGCCTTGGGCTGTCAGGCCTGGAAACATGTCAACAGCGCAGACAGGTTATTACACTGTGACAAACTCGGTACGGAGCATCCCAGAGCTTTCATTTAGGGTTTCTCCCAGAGTGGAAAGCTGCCAAGTCTGCCAGAGCTCTTGTAGGAGCAGACAAGCTTCCAAATCCGCCCAGTCGACGCAGCAGCGTGCTTCTCTTTGATGCTGCGGTTACCTGCCTTGTCCTCTGCACAGTACTGATGTAGCGCTGAGGCTATCGGCCCACACACTCCACCCTCTGACAGCCAGCTCTCGCTGCCTTTCCCTGTCTGAGACCTCATACCAACCTGCCTGCTGCATGGAGGGTAGGAGATTTGCAGCGTTGCAACTGGTATGTAATCACTATCAGTTTCAACAGCCTGTTTATTTTGTTTTCTGTAGGGATGCACTGAATCTTATATGCAAATTTTGACCAAAATAGACAAGCCCGTTTTAGAAGTCTGTGCTATTATGATCTAAAAAAAAAAAAAAATCTATAGTTTTTGTCAATGTCAAATCAATGTTGCAGTCTCCAAGTACATTTAGGCATCACAACACTTGAGAAATTTAAGTTAAAGGATAAGTTCACCTCAAAATGAAAATTTCCCGATAATTTACTCACCCCAATGCCATCCAAGATGTTCATGTCTTTCTTACTTCAGTGGAAAAGAAATTAAGTTTTTTGAGAAAAACATTTCAGGATTTTTCTCCACACAATTTGATTCAACGGCAACCAGAATGTTGAAGTTCAAATCAGTGCCGTTTCAAAGTGCTCTGCACGATCCCAGCTGAGGAATGGGGTCCTATCTGGCGAAACGATCGGCCATTTTCAAAAAAAAAAAAAATTAACCACTTTTTAAAATTACTTTTTAACCACAATTGTTCGTCTTGTGCTGGTCTGTGACGCGCCACGTATTACGTCATCACGTTGGAAAGGTCACGAAAAAAAAAGAAGAAGAAACAATAATAATAATAAATTAAAACAAAGATGTCGGACGATTTTGAAGTTGGAAGAGGAAATGAGATGGAATTTTTCGCCCTTCCCTACCTTTTTGAACCGGAGTACACAGACGAATAACTAAGATAGATGACGTGACGCGTGACCTTTCCAACGTGATGACGCAATGCGTGGCGCGTCGCAGACCACCAGCACAAGACGAACAATTGTTGTTAAAAAAGTATATAATTTTTCTTTTTATTTTTTTAGAAAATGACCGATCGTTTTGCCAGATAAGACCCCATTCCTCAGCTGGGATCGTGCAGAGCCCTTTGAAACGGCAAACATTCTGGTTGCCGTTGAAGCAAATTGTGTGGAGAAAAATCCTGAAATGTTTTCCTCAAAAAACTTAATTTATTTTCCACTGAAGAGAGAAAGACATGAACATGTTGGATGGCATTGGGGTGAGTAAATTATGAGTAAATTTTCATTTTGAGGTGAACTAATCCTTTAAGGTAAAAAAAAGTCCACCATTTACTTTTACTTTTATTAAAAAATCTAAAGCTAACTGTAATAATAACTCTAAAACTAGCATCCACAATTACATTTTTATTCTCGTCCATATAGGCCTGGATATCAGTACAGATTTTGTTTTTATTCAGATAACTAAGCACTTGATTCGATTTTAATTTGATCAATTTGGGTATACTTCAGTTAATATGTCCATTTTGCTTGAAATTCTCTCTTAGCTAAATGAAAAAATGAATAATTTTAAAAGTTCAATTATTTTCTATTTATTCTATCTGTTTACATTTATATATTTTGTTTATTTATTTAATCACTAAAAGTTGACACGACTCTATACATTTATAGAATCAACATTTTACCTAGACCTAATTGTTTAATACTGATTACAAGTGGTCCTTTGTGTATATTTATTTATATAGAGCATATACTGCATGCTTTTGACCTTGATGCACAGACTGCAGTCAGACACATTTATTTCTCTGCATTGTTACTGCTTTGACTTGTCGGATATTGACATTCCTGATTCTGTGGAAGCTGTGCTCGCCTCTTTCACCGTCCGCTACTCTCTGGGTGTTTGTGAAATGAGCAGTCTGTGCAATCAGCGCAGTGCTTTTGGACTCGTTGAAGCTCCTCTGACCCGCCGTGTGTATGTCCTTGTTCAATGATTGTCCTTCAGTTCACTGCAGTGTTCAGCTCCTCTGCTCCACACAGCTCGGCCACTTATCTGACCAGGTGGCTGATATGTTTTCTTTTCTCTTCTCTTCATAACTCCCCCTTTGTTCGCTCATTGTTTTTAGTATCCCACTGCAAGGGCACCTTTTTTTACCTTCCACTCAAGGGGGTTTGCTTTCTCTTTCGATGTCTTTTCGTCTCTCTCCATCCCTTTTTTGTCCCACACAGATACAGTGCACAAACCATGTAATTTACAGGAATGTTGACCAAATTCGAACCATTGAGCATTAGTTCTCAACAGATTTTGTTTCAGGACATCAGATTCTGACCCAACAGTGAACCAAATTTGTTTACACAAAAGTAATGTCTTTGAATAACTGAAAAGTATTGATGTTACCACAAACTACAAATTGCAAAATTATTAACATTACATTGGCTGAATGTAATGAAAAATATATTATTTTGGTTTCTAACTGTCTGTTGATTTTCAGTGGTTTCATGCACTAGCCAGTGATTCACCACAAAACAGATTGTGGTCTGATCAAATTAGTTTATCTTCTTTCAAGTGAACCTGTGTTTAATGTAGTCTAGGTCATATTTCCTTTTACCTTGTGTAATTTTGTTCATGGCATGTTTGGCAACGAGTCCACGTTGATTTGTGTTATGTATGTATATATGAGTCAAAATTGCTAAGGGGAAATTAAATGTAGCAAATTATGTAAAAACGTATCATATTTTATTGGAAAATTAAACAACGTTAAATATCAAACTTTGATAATTGCCTTAATCTTTTAAACAACCGAGAAGACTATTTAAATTACATTTTATTTGATAATATTATGTCAGCATATGAGAGTCAAATTGGATGCCTACAGGGACTCGTCTCAAGATCACCCATTTAACAGTTTATCTATTGCCAAAATTTTGGGAAAAATATCAGTCACGAATAAATGGTAAATGGACTGCATTTATATAGCGCTTTCACAGACCTATGGCCACCAAAGCGCTTTACATAGCCTCACATTCACCCATTCACTCACTCATTCACACACCGACGGCGGTGTCAGCCATGCAAGGCGCCATCCAGCTCGTCGGGAGCAGCTGGGGTTAGGTGTCTTGCTCATGGACACCTCGACACTTGGTCAAGTGGAACCGGGGATTGAACCACCAACCTACATGAACCACTGAACCACTGCCGCCCCTAATAAAAATGTTAAAATATTAAAATCATACTCTTTTATACTCTTTATCATGCAGTGTGAAGTATTTCACTCAGTTCCCTGATCAGTCCGATTCAATTTCAGCTAGTGAAGAACAAATTTGTACTTGTGTGTGTTGTGTATCGTGCACGTTATTGTCTCTGACAGACAGCATGTTGAAGCCGCTCTGGCCACAATTTTCACCCTCTTCTCGGAAAGCGAAGAGTAATGTGGGTTTTCCAGGAAATGCGTGCACTCCCTGAATCTCTGCTTCTCGTAAATACCACAGTGTATTGTGTACGTTATTTTTTTGACAGACATCGATGTTGTGATATTTAAAAAAAAAAAACAGATGGATCATAAGGTAGGCTAATAATTTATTTCTTAGCCAGCAAGTTATCAGTGAAGTGATTGATACCCATGAGTGTGTTTATGCCGATTTTATTTTAGTTCTAATAGTCAAACCAACAACAAGCCTAAGTTTTTGACAGACGTGATAACGTCCGTGAGGGGTGAACCATGTTTGATTTTTGGGTAATTAATTATAAAACATACTGGATACGTTCAAAATGCTTTTTGCGTGGTTCATTACACTTATTTTATGGCATGAAGTTAATTTTTTGTGGTTTAAATTACTAAGAGACCGACATGTTTGGCTTGTCAAAAATTTTACATTCGGCTGTATTTGTCAAATTTGTTTAATATTGAAAATCAAGTAAATATTTTACCAAGAAAGTAGGGGTTATGCTGTTTTTAATTATCTCTTATAACAAAAATCTTTTATTTAAACCCATGAAAAAGCAGATCCTGTTAATTAATAGTAAAAACTGTTGTTCCATTATTACCCCTTAGCAGATTTTGACTCGTATGTATATATAGATGCACACCACTCCTCCGTCCTTTTAAAACTTGATTTATTTTCTATTTATGTTACCATCTGAACTATGGATAAATATATGGTTAGTTGAGTTTTTTTTATTTTCGTTTAGCAGTTGTTGGCTACCCATTTCTGTGTTGCACATGCACCCCACTAATTGAGAACCACTGCCATACAGGACCTTACTGAGATCCTTCAGTTTTGTTCTCTAAAGGAACATAAAGATATAAATATGCTCATCCGGATGTCTGTGGTTTGTCCCGTGTGGCAGGTCGGCTAGTGTCTATTAGCTGCAGTGTGTGCATGTCTGTCAGTTCCAGGTATTTTTCATTGGCTCTGAATGTGACGAGTGATGGACACCCCCCTTCAGAGGCGACGCCTCCTTCAGATGCATTCTCCCCGCCCTCTCTGGTTAGCTGGAGCCTTTGCTACCGCATGATAAATCTGATGCTAAATTTAGAGGCTGTTTTTCTCGCACAGAGAGAGAGAGAGATTACTGGCAGAGAGAGAGAGAGAGAGAGTGAAAGACAGAAAGTAAGGGAGTGTGTGTTATGTGTGTCGCAGGCTTGCTATCCACAACAAATCCATTTGCAAAAAGACAACATCCCCCCCTCACAAGGGCTATTGTTGTCACTGATTTTCCATTGTATGATTTATTTATTTGCGGTTATTTTAACTCTGTATTGTTGCTTTATTTAGTTCACTTCTGTTTAGGAACACAGACTGTTGGCCAGGCCTTTATGCATTTTTCCTTTTGCAAATCTCATCAGTGAGTCCAATTACATCAGGTCTTTAAAAAAAAAAGAGACAAAGTCAAAGAGACTTTTTGTAACTAATTGGATTCCAATTCGTCTCATTTGTCCTTTTAGCCAACATTCGCTGTATATACAGTTGAACTAACCTTTAATCTTGCATGCCCAGGTTTAACATTTCTACTTGTTTATTTGGCTGTAGTTACGGTGCAGTTATGTAACAGTGAACTTGCAAAAGGCTGGGCTGCATATGCAGACGCAATCCCCTACTTCAGGATTTAGCTTATCCCGTGTACGCAAGTCCCTGAGAAACCACTTACCTTGATTTTCCACGCCACTGCTGTGGGATTTCATTTGATCTTTAAAAGCAGATGGCACACCAGATACATCTAAGAACAAAACAAGTGCCATCTTCTATTCATATTGACCAAAGACACAAATACACTTAGCGTTGCACGTAAGGCACTGCACGAATCGAAGCATCAAACGAAATTAGCCTTGAGCTCGACTGGTTAGCAACAGCTGTTAGCTTCGGCAGATGCACGCTAGGCTTTTGATGTAGGCAGAGAGAGGGTAAAGGGCGATGCTTGGTCTCTCTGAAGTACGCAGGGAGATGGGAACTTGCTGGGGAACGTCTTTCCAATGCTGATACAGCTGAAACAACAGGAGGGACAGTGCGCTTAAGACGACTGACCTGCTTTACTCCCCTGTCGCTATATCTACGCCAAAACAAACTCCTACATTTTCAAGACTCAGTCAGTGTGCTGTGCTCTAATTCACAGGTGTCTCAGCTGACCTATTTCATATCATACTGCGCATGGCTGCAGTTGTTTCAAGGGATTGTTCACCCAAAAACGAAAATCTGTCATAATTTGCTCCACCATCATGTTTTTCTAAACCTGTATGACTTGCTTTTTTGCACGGAACAAAAAAAGGAATAATCTAGCAGAATGTCAAAGCTGCCTATATATAGTGAAATATTATTACAGTTAAAAATAACAGTTTTCTATTTAAATAGAAATTTTAATTTAAAACTTTATTTATTCCTGTGATGGCAAAGTTGAATTAATTTTCAGCAGTCATTATTCCAGTCTTCAGTGTCACACAATCCTTCAGAAATCATGCTAATATACTGATTTGGCTCAAGAAATATTTCTTATTATTATCTATGTTAAAAAAAACTTATTGTTTGTGGAAACTAGGATAATTTTCCCCCCCATGATTCTTTGAATAGAAAGCTAAAAAACAGCATTTGTTTGAAAAAAGAAATAATTTGTAACATTATAAATGTCTTTACTGTCACATTTGGCAAAGTTAATGTGTCCTTGCTGAACAAACATGTAAAAATCTTACTTTCCGCAAACTTTTGAATGGCAGTGTATTATAAATTACATTATATTTACAATTGATACCATGCTGTCCCTTGCCCCCATATAATTATTTACTTTAAATATCAGGCCCTATTAATATATAAAATGTTTTTTTTAATCAATAGAGTTAAGGAAATGTGAAAATGGTGACAGCATTGCATTTTTGAATGAAAGAACGAAGCACCTGATTAGGACAATCTTGTTGAACACTACGTTTTTTTTGCCCCACATGGTTTCGAATATGAAGAGCTATTTTATTTGAAACTAGCAGAGCTCAAACAATCCCTTATTCAGCAGCAGATTTTTTTATTTGGATTTCTCAGCCCAACTGTCATCACATTTTCCTCTCGGTTTTTAAAATAAATCTCCTGTAGGCCCTCTCCTCTGGTGAACTTACGAAGGCCCATTAGGAGAGTCTCTGTTGGAGTTGCAAATGGTGCAGGCTTTTATTTTTGGCCCTGTCCTGGCTGATGTGTTCTGTTCTGAGACTGCTAGCTCTAAGATATTGATAGGTCTCTCTTTCTCACTCACGGTCCCAAACACAACACATACAAATTGTGTATTTTTCTTCACTGATTTTGTATGTAATGGATTAAACATGATTCACTTTGTAATAAAAGAGCATATTGGTGACTAACCGTTTTTTTTTTTAAATCAGATGTTCTGAATATACACTTGTGAAGGGTATATCTGTTTTTAATGGTATGGACATCACAGCTAAAATTTAGCGCTGTGGCGCACAGGGCCAAGTGTTGTGCTTTCCAGCAGCACTAATTACTCAAAGACCCTGATGCATTGATACAATAAATCACAATCATTTATCTGTGGCTAGTGTCTGTGATGAATAATTAAGCTAGTTATTAGTAATATGAACAGCACATTAATTACCCATAGGCCTCCGTCGTTAAAGGTTGCGTCTCGCTGAATATGAAGGCTGCTCTTGGGTGGCGGTTCCTCTGGTATTGACGTATTATGTCTGGAGCTCGTGTTCTAGGCTTCGGGTCTTTAACCTCCTCGGTTAGAGGAGTTCAGAGTGAAACTTGCGGCCTGTTGGTAATCGACGGAATAATTGGCAATCAGTTATGAATGAAACGGAGCCTCTGCACATACATCGCAACATAAAATTTTAATTATCAATCACAGGCAGGCGTGAGAGTCCAATGGGAGAGTCTTTGTTTTGCAGGGTGTTACAGTACCTATACAGCACTCCTTGGGTCTCAGAGATCCTAGACCCTGATTTATCTTGTGATGACAGCTCCGTCCATCCGTCCGTCCGTCCGTCCGTCCATCCATCCATCCATCCATCCATCCATCCATCCATCCGAGGTAGACAAATAGTGGATTGTACCAATAACGATAACTAGCCCAAAAATGTAATGGTAAATACATTATTTAACCTTAGTAAATGTTACAGATGGAGTCTTATTGTAAAGTGATACCATGTCATATAAATCTGCTTAAAGATTGCCATCTTTCATAGCATTTAAATTAGACTTGTATGTATTTGTATATAATTTTTTACACTTTATTTGCTTATATTTTAGAACTTGATTATAAAATCCAAATAACAAAATATGTATAATAAGCGATCAATCAGTCGACCTCTGCTCTCTATCTATCTCTCTTACACTTTGTTTGTGTATTGATATTTTCGTCCAATAATTATCAATTAATGGTTTTGTCAGGCTGCATTTTAAACTGAAGGACTATTCCTTTGATACGTCCCATTTTAGTTTTTTGTTTCAATAGGAAGTTGTCAACACAGAAATGGTATTGTTCTTTAAATATCTTTCTAAACATCTGTTTGACAGTTAGTAATTATTTGGACAGAATGATGTCTAGTTTTAGTTGTAACTTTTTAAAACCAATGGTTGCTTAGATGTCTGTTTTAGCCTGTTTTAGTTCACAAGTGCCAGAACAATCTTTTTTGTTTTGCCCTTAGGTAGAAACACATCTCCATCCATAAGCCTGAAATGCTGAAATGAAAAAGCAGTTAATAATGTAATATAGGAGGAGGACTGAAAGTGATAGAGGGTCCTGCTCACTTCTTTGCC
The DNA here is from genome assembly GCF_964197995.2 of Scardinius erythrophthalmus. Lineage (NCBI taxonomy): Eukaryota > Metazoa > Chordata > Actinopteri > Cypriniformes > Leuciscidae > Scardinius > Scardinius erythrophthalmus. The sequence continues at coordinate 22,617,198 of NC_138227.1, read as the reverse complement.
AGTTCTCTGGGCCTGGAGGTGTACAATATCAACTCCCTGCAGTGCACATGGGTCATGTGACCCTGGTTGCTATGTTACTGCATTCGACTGCAGGTCTACTCCCCTAATGGGAAGACCCTTGGAGCAGATAAGTGCCACATCAAGTCAGTTATCAATCAGAGCTGGATTTAGAGAATATCAGCCAAGATCTGAAATCACAAAGTCTGAATGCGCAGGATTTGTGCAATATTAGGTACTTTAAGCAACAGCCTCTGGTGGAACGGCAACGGCTCTCTGTCGTTCTATTACGCATGCGTGACATTAACTGCTACTTCGCGATGTTATACTGTAACCGTCTACTACGGGAGAACAGCTGATTTGCCGTAGTCGTTACTACGTGAAAGATTAAGAAAGTTAATGTTATGTTTCAGGTTATGTGGCATTGTAATCGTTTCTGTATATCATTAAATGCCGAAAGCAACCCTTCTCTTGCTTTTAAAATCACTTTCTTTTATGTATTTTGTCTGATGATTAAAATGATCCCCTAAAGATGTCCTCTTTACGTACTCTTTACTGTTGCTCAGTGATTTTTGCCATCTTTTGCTACGGCAGTTTACTAACCGTTTACTTCCGGCTGCCGTTGCCGTTCCATCAGCTGTTGCTTAAAGTCCCCAGTGTTAAATGTGTGAAGGAACGGCGATTGTTCGCTTGGCCCAAGTCAGAGTGGTTTCTTAAATAATAACATCATTAAAGGAATCATATCATCCTTCTAAAGCGATGGTAAGAGCTGTTTTAGCTCCTTGTAATGCTGAGATATGACACCCATACCGGGAAGTCCTCGTGGATGGTCAATGCATTGTGTGTAATGGGAAAGTTATGAGGATAAATGTCTGTCGAAGAGTGGGCTAGTGCAAGAGAATATAGATATAATGTTCCCACTGACCATACAGCTCGGATGTAAATGTCAGCTTGAGAGCAGTTATTCATCCATCCATTCTTCTTGCACACGCTTAACTGCGGCTTCGCTGTTGAGTTGAGGGCAGCTGATACCAGTATAGCCTGGGGCAATCTGATCAGGGCCAAGGTGAATAATTATTACTAATGGGTGGTTACCTTCAGGCTTTGACATGTTTGGTAACAGTAGATGGAGATTAGATGGTTATATGGAAGCGAGCAGTTGGGATTTTGCTTCCTTAAATGGTCAGTGTTTGACATTTCCTTGTGTTAGATGCAGCAAAAGCAGAGTTTTGCAAAATGCTTTGCATGCAATGGAAATTGAGTGCATGCTGCCAAGTAAACGCGCTTTTTTGGCTGGGACCTTAAATCTGCTGGTTGCAAATCAGGAACCACTAATGTCAGGTAATAGCAGAAGCATAATAATATAATTTCATTTATACTTTGGTCTGCACAGTACACACGCAATGCTATGTGCATTCAGTTGGTTTAGGCTAATTGATTTTTTTCTTGCTAATCTACTCCAGCAACTTTTTCCAGATTTTCCAAAAAAAAGATTTTAATACTTTAAATCAAAGCAAATGTGTAATGATCTAAAGATGCTGAATTAAATTACTTTTATTTTTTGCTCTAGCAACTTTTCCCCTAAATTTTCTGTATTGTTTTTTTTTTTATTTAGAAAAATAATTATATTATTTTGTATACATGTTTCTGGCTTTATTTAAATAACTTTACATCAAAGCCATATTGTGATTGTTTGAAAATGAAGAATTAAATTTGTATATTAAAATGTTTTCTCAAATAGAGTATTTAGTACCAGATCATGATGCAGCAGGTTTATTTTTAGGGCAGATTATGTAGTAGTCAAATACGTCATCATTTTTCATAGGACACTTTCTGACTGAGCGCCAGCACCATTTTGGTAGAACAGGAGTAAGGACGTAAGACTAAACCATCTAGGACTTCAATATTCATGCTCATACTTTTATTTTGTGCAGTGTTATCATCCCAGTGCATCGATTTGTGTCTTCATCCGTGTTTCTCTCTCCGTTCTTCGAGTACCCTGCTGTGCTGATGCTCCCCACAGCTGTGGCCCCTCTGCCCCGCACTAGATTTGGGCTTGCTGGCCCTCTCTTAATGGCTGTGAGCAGTGGGGGAGATGGGCCGCTCGGGGAGCACTTGTTTGTTGATTGGCGACAGCAGCACAGCCATTGTTTCCACAGCTGCCTCGGTCGAGGTTTCGATGTTCTTGATTCGACCTTGGGGAGTCAGGGCCGTTTGATGCGTCCTCCAAACGTGGACATGGCCAGGCCAAATACGGCCTGCTTTTTTTATTACTCTCTTAGGGATGGACTGCGTGACCAAAATCTTAGATCACAGTATATATCATAATGCAGTTACTTTTGGTAGAAATATCATTCTTAAAAAAACAAGAGGAAATCCCGCACACTATCAATGGAAATACGGTTCAGTCTCATGACCTTCATCAGCCATATACGTATAATTAAAGATATCATTCTTAACAAAGAAATATGTCTGTTATCAGTGCAAAAACGGCTTCACGTTATGTAAGAATTGAGTTGAAAACATTCACACGGCAGTAATGCATTAGACATGACTCAATGCCACGTTTCAAGCCATAGTGCTGCAAATTAAGATGAACTGAAAGTAACTGTTTGTGTGTTTCTTAACATAGAGCGTCAAAAATAAATTGCTCCCATGCATTATAATCAATTAATCTATAATTCCTTGGTGTCAGATTAAGTTGCGTCACAGATATACCGCAGTTAAAAATGGTACAGCAGAATCTCTACCTTTTCACATTATATTCAGTACTATAGCCTACTACCCAGCGCTATCGCTTTTTATTCCTGAAATTTGAAAATATTACTTTTGTAGATTTTTTTTTTTTTTTCAGAGGTGCATGTAATCCAGTGGCGGAGTTTGAGCAGAAATGTGGTTTACTGTACGTGCTTTTTTTTGTTGGATGTAGTTTGAAATCTCTGTACAGCCCAAATTCCAGTTCAGAACTCTTCCGTTTTGAACGGAGCAAACAAACAACAGCTCGCTATCCTGATTCAGGCCTAAATTGGAAAACAACCAAGCACGGTTGTGCTTGTTCTATTGAAGTAGACACCCTACTGAGAACTCCTGACTGAACCTGAAAGTTTTGGAACTCTCATCTCCTCCAGCAACCATTGCTTTGTGTTTGATCAAATCTTGAAAAGCCACAATGAATGTACAGTTTCAGAGTAAATTCATATTCTGTAATTTGGCCTGAAAGCATTTGAGAGTTTTTCCAACAATAAAGCTACCTCGAAGCCTCGTCTTTAAACGAATGCTTGTGCATTTTTTTAAACAATTGTATCAAACAGGAAATTCCCATCTCACCCCTGCGTCTGTCTTTTTTTGTGTGTGTTTTTACAGCTCCAGTTCTCATGCTGTTCCGATGCACATGCCGCACGTCTTCCCAAATCCCAGCTCTTAGCTGCCTGCCGTGAAAACCACTCTCAAAGTCCCGTCCCTTCCCTCACACAAGCTTTTATTTGAACATGCTTTTACCATTCATCATAGTGCGAAACCAGAGATCACAGCCTCTCTCTGAGGACAGTACATAAAGGGGAAGTTTACTTGGGGAACGTCAGCAGATTAAAAAAAAAGAAAGGGAAAAGTAGACGCGACACTTGAACTTATGATTGGCACCTTTGACAAGGTTTGAGCGAGTTGACGGTGTGCATCCATAACCATAAAAGATATTGAACGGTTGATGTTGTGTTTATGAGCGCATAGCTCAGAGAGGCAGCTGTCCTCAGAGTTGCACCGTTGAGTAACACAGCAAAGATTAATAGCCCGCGATAGACAGTAAATGATATTTGATTTATGGCTCATTATATACGCTGCTGTGTGGCTCATAGTCTTACATACTGGGCTTTTAATACTGCCGTGTCTATCAAAAGAGCCAGGCTTATGAATATGGGAGCTGAGAAATTATACCAAAGTAATTAACATGGAAAGACCACCGCTTTATAAGCGATCTCAACGTTAATTTGGCCCACTTGCGGTTCTGTCGCAGCCAGGGTTACTGGCATTTGAGGGACGGTTGTAAGAGATTATAGGGGTGTGATAACGGAAATAAATGTGGTGTATTTTCCGGTTGTGTTTATAAATGGAGGCTGACTTGTTTATATGGCACCAAAATAGGGCAAATAACCTTTATTAGGACACATTTTAGGATATCAATGATTTTTTTTTTTTTTGGGGCGCTGTTTATTTCACATGGGTGAATATATTTGTTTGACATTGTTTATGTGTGCAATAAATGTGTCCTCAATTAATTGATGCATGAATTGCGACATAAGCGTGTAACTAATGTAAATGCTTGAAAAGGGGTGAAAATGATTGTCCGATGTAAAATGAACAACTTTGGAATTAATCGCCCACTCGCATTATAAAATTTGTGGCTGACATTAAATCCCCAGCCCTCGAAGAGCCCAAACTGTCCTTCTTGGCTCAGCAATCTATTTTAAGAAGGCCCTTGTTGTGAAGCAACAGTCTCCCTGATGTATTCTTTTGTCCACAACCAGTCATTACTGCCACTGTCACCCTCTGAGAGCTGTTCCCTCCCTCTACGCCAGGGTTAAGGGCTGGACTACTTTTGACCCAGAGAGCATGTGCTCGCAACTGGTGATGTCGGCAGACCATTTTCACTGGTGGATACTGGTTGCTATCTCACCCTTAAAATGTGAAATCTTTCATCTCACTCCCTTTTTTTTTTAAGGCGCTCTTTGCCCAAGCTCCAGTGATTCCTGAAATCTATGTCCAGGGGCTTCAGGTACGGCTGTAAATCCCACATTCTTAGTGTGGTCCTACTCCTAGTTCTTATCCCAGAGGCTGAAGGGATGTGTGAGGGTTTAGCGGAGATGATTGCTAAACGTTGTGGGTTGCACGGATACCCATGAACTCGGCTGTTTCTTATTTCTTTTTCGTTTCCGTTTCACCCCTATTTATTAATTTCTCCCTCAACCATTTTTAGCTGCAACATCTAAAGCTTGTTCACATACTTAATATAATATAATACAGTAGTCAACATTTGAAGTGGATCAAAAAAGTTATGACCTAAGACAAGAACGGGAATTGTTCAAAATTCATGTATAACTTTAATGAAAGGTTTTGATCCACTTCAAATGTTGACTAATATAATATAATATAATGTAATGTAATGTAATGTAATGTAATGTAATGTAATATAATATAATATAATATAATATAATATAATATAATATAATATAATATAATATAATATAATATAATATAATATAATATAATATAATATAAATTGTTCAAAAGTTTGGGGTCAGTATGTTCAGCAAGGATGTATTAATTGATCAAAAGTGATTGATTGATTGAGTGACATTTACAGTAAAAAAATAATTTGGTTTAAAATAATTGTGACACTGAAGACTGGAGTAATGGCTGTTGAAAATTTAGCATTGCTATCACAGGAATAAATTACATTAAAATAAATTAAAATATTAAAGTTTGGGATGCACCGATATGAACATTTTGGCCTATATCAATAATTCTTTATATATAAAAGTTGATAAGCGATATATTGGCTGATAAATCTAATCCAAATTTTTATATAATTTGAGAGTCTGATTACAATTACCATTAGAAGCCATGTCCCAAGCACTTCAACATAAATCAAACATATACAGTACAGTAGCCTAGTTTGAACCAGTGAAAGTTTTAAAATTAATTTTACATTCCTAAACTTTCTTTATATATATATATATATATATATATATATATATATATATATATATATATATATATATATATATATATATATATATATATATATATAAATATAAATATATATAAAAAAAAACACATTTACAAATAAATACAATTATGGCTAAACAATACCATGGGTAAACAAAATGGAATAGCCACTGCACAGACAAAAATAAAAAATGATTTTAATTAAACCTTATTAATAATGCATCAATGTTTTTGAAAAAGAAACATCTAATGTTAATGTTACTGTTTCAAATAACATTGCTGTTTGAGCTGTGCGCTGAATGAACTGAAGTGCTTTGTTAGCAGGTTAATTAACTCAGAAACGCATCCTATATAAGATTAATCAGATATTTATACAAAAACACAATTTATGTCTGCATACTACGTTACGTGCTAGTCAGAATGTGTTACTCTTTTTGTGGATGCGCTCTTGCCGTAATAACACGCTGAAACACGGCAACTAAACCCAAAGAATTCACTGCGTTTTATTACAATAGTGTTCTCTCTATAATGTTATGTATATGACAGTCCCAGTCATAGTTATTAATGTTGTGCATTACTGTTTGAGCTGCATGCGCTGAAGCTGAAGAGCTGAATAAACACCTTAACTGAAGCGCTTTGTTAGCGGGTTAATTAACTCAACCAAACGCATCCTATGAGATTAATCAGATATTTATGCAATATAAACATAATATTGCAACTTATATCTGCGCAAAATGATGCAAATGCACAAGTGGCAACAAAACCCAAAGAATTCACAAAGTTTTATTAATAGTGTTGTCATTATCATGTGTTATCTAATATGACCGTCTCAAATTCTCAATCATTGCTGTTTGAGCTGCATGCACTGAAGCTAAAGATGATCACCTGTAAGTTGAAGCGCTTTACTACTGTGTTAATCTGAGCTAGTGTCATTTTTGTGTCAATCTGAGTCATTTTTTAAACCACGTTCCTAATTCACCTGTTTACCCTTCCTTGATTTGGATTATTCTCCGCTAGTGTCTCTCTCATTTTTGACATTTTAGTGGGCAGTTGATAGCTTCTCTTTTCCACTTCCTTTGGATGAGGTGACTGAGTGGAAGGCTCCCCTCTGTGTTTCTGGCTGGTCTCTCTGTCTCTCCTTCTCTCTCTCATGCTGTTAGTGGAATCAAGGGCAGTGCCACAGATGAGGAGGAGACATGCTAAAAGTAGTCGTCACTGATCACTGAGAGTGAAAGTGGAGTACCTCCTGTGCACCTTTAATCCCACTCACTTGTTCTCACTCTCCCTCTATCCCTAGCACTCTTTCTCTCTCTTTCTATCCCCTGATGTTGATTACAGGTCTCCAATAGTTACAGCAGTGGAGACCAGGTCTTCAGTGAGCCGTACTTCCTCTCTGCTGGAAAATCCTTAGCTGAAAAACTAGTAGCTGTGTTTTTCGCTTATCCAAGCTGGCCATTAGCTAGTTAAAGTTGGTCATTGTTGTAGTCCAAGCTGGTCAGTAGATGGTTAACCAACTACCATGTTCCCAAAACTGACTTGACCACTTTGCTGGTCCAAGATGGTTTGGAACAGCTAGAAACCAGCTACCAGTTAAGGCTAGATTTTCTGTAAGACTGTTCCTGCCGTTCTGTTCCTGTGGTTCTTCAGTTTAACCACATATCCTGAGGGACACAAGGCTTTCCAGCCCCAAACTAGAGTAGATTATCCAGTCGTCCAAGCCACGAACCTCACTTTAGGCAGATTGAAAACTTGCATATTTTGGCCTTTATTTCCAGACAAACAATAGCTGACCTCTTTAAAAGGATCCTCAATGCAGTCTTCGACTTACAAGTAGAGGATAGCGAATGGACTGTTTTAATCAGGCTGTCCTTTTTATGATTGTTTTATTTAGCATTTTTTAAGCAGGTCATTATTTAATTTGTCCTTGTCTTGGACTGGGTTTATGGCTAATCAGTGAGTTGTTCATGGTGCTCTTCAAATTTATTCTCCTCAGCAGTGCACAGGCATTTTTCACGTTAAGTAAAATGCAAATGTGGAGTAGTAAAATTAGAGATTGTAGGGCTGTCGTATTCCGCCAGTCCATTATCATTAGGTTGGAATGCTTTTCGATTTTCTCTGTCAGTTCATTTAGTTCTGCATAATAACAAATAGACAGCCTTTCCCGTGATTCCACAACAGCGATGCTACTTCAAAAACAGCTGGGGGAAGATTTACAACCTATGTTTACCAGTTGCATTATGTTTCCCCTTTCGCCTATTACTTTGTCGGAGTTTCGATGGCAAAAGAAGCTAACAAAAGGGATCTCAAACTAATTTTACCCATTCGTTCGACAGCTAAAGGTGAGAAAGAGAGAGCGCGGTGACGGCTCACGATTTATTCAGTAAATGTCAGTGTTATTTAAACTGTCATAGCATCACCTTAAGTCACAGGATTTGCTATGCGAATGTTACAACTAACTGTAAAGCTGTCTGTCAGTGTCTCGCGTCTGACGATGCGACTCCTCCCCCAATCAGGGTTTCGGTGCATTCTGACAAACCGCTGCCAAAGATTGTGGAGCTTCCCCACAGAGCTACCTTCATTTTCCTGTCTGCCAAATATACCTTCAGGTTCGATTGACATTCCCTTAAATGGCTCTTTTCAGCCAGTTAAAGCTGTCCGCTGATGCTGCCTGAGTGATTGGCCTATTTCTCAATTTCCTCCACCAGAAAACAAACTCCATTTACTGTTTACTGCTCTCAATAGATTAACTGCATCTTTGTCGTTCAAGAGAGATAAAGTGTGAACTTTGGTGACTTGCGGAATATGCAAAGGGAGATTGTGAAGTCGGTATGATATTAAAATCCACCATATTTTGCATTTATGCTGATTATACACTATCATTCAAAAGTTTAGGGTCAGTACTTTAGTTTACTTTAAAGGAATTAATTCTAACTATTCAGCAAGGGTGCATACAATTGATCAAAAGTGACAAAAGACTTTTACATTGTTAAAAATAAATTCTATTTCAAATAAATGCTGTATGTATCAGTTTCAATAATAAGAATATGAAGAAATGTTTCTTGAGCAGCAAATCAGCTTATTAGAATGATTTCTGAAGTATCATGTGACACTGAAGTCTAGCTTTGCCATCACAAGGAATCAAGTACATTATGAAGTTGAATATTATTTAAAATTATAATAATACTTCAATATTACTGTATATTCGATCAAATAAATGCAGCCTTGTTGAGGATAAGAGACTTCTTGAAAAAATATGAATAAATCTTATCAATGCCAGACTTTTGACCGGTATTGTAGTTCTTTGCATTTGATGGGGATTTCCATTTATTACTTAAATAACACTTTAAGTACTTCAATACCACAGCAAAATTTACTAGCCAAGCTAATAAAGTTCAAATATTATTAAAGACAAGTGAGCAGTCAGTAATAAAATAAGAATAAAATCAAATATTACAAGAATGGATAAATACAATAGAAAAAAATGACAAAGTACGGTCTAACAGTAGAATTCAGGTACAGATATGTAATAATTAAGTATAAAAACTCTGCATAGTGTCACTGTATAATTGAATATAGATTAACCTTAGTTAAAGCTGTGTTTTGTCATTTGATTAACAATACAGAGATTGACACCAGCAGATATTTATAGCCTGCTGTCACTTTAAGACTGAATGCACTGATCCAATATGATACACATCCGATTTCTTTCTCAACTTAGGACTCGGTTCTGTTTGCGAGCTGTCCGAAAATCACTTAAAATGTTAAAATTGGCAAGACTTAAAACAAGTGCAAATTATAAACTCTCACTCTATGATGGTTAAACTTTGCAATTAATCCGCAAATCACTTGCATGTCATCCGTGGGGCCCGTTCCATACGGATCACGGGTCAACTACTATCCGTTACACGCCTATTTCATTTTGACCTTAGGTAAGGCGGATGACCTCTAACTGTAACATTCATGAAGGTTTATAGGTTGATGAGCTGTTGTTGTGAGAATGAGTGTAGTGCTGTGACCAGCAGGTGAAACGAAGCCGCCCAGAGGCCCGCAGAGAACTTAGTGGCTGCCTTTGCTGTAGTGCTGGCTGGTTAACCTCCTCTGTGCCTGTAAGCCAGTAGTCTACTATAGGAGTAATTGAGAACAGCTTTGCTGTAGTCACATTAAAACCCAGGAGAGAGCAAATGGGGTGAGAGCAGGCAGAAGGAATCTACGAGTTTAGGCTAACTCATACAAAGTGGTTACTGTCTTACATAACAACCCAAGTTAGAGCTTTCCACTTTTCCCAGTAGCATTATGTCTTTGTCAGACCACATTATATTGGTTGATGCTAGGGGTGTAACGATACCCTCATGTCACTATTCGATACATATCACGATACTGATAATAGGTTAACCAAAAATGTACTGTTGATTAAAATGCTAAATTTGATATTACATTGTTGTTTTAAACGAATAATCTTGGACCTGGTACTGGTAACCAAATGCACAGGACAATGGCAGCTGCAGTGACGCGATGACTTTACCAATCGGCGAATGGCTCTTATTTAGAAGGCGGGACTTATTTCGCCATATTGAGCATTGCACTTTTCTTCATTCAAAACAATACGAGTGACGCTCTTGTGTTATTCTATAGTCTTTGATGTAGGCCACTTTTTACTGTGTAACATAAGACATTTGGTATTTTCAGGACCCACAAATATTCCCCCATTGCATTATTATACATTATATTCAACATTATATATAGTAGTTTAATGTAGTACTGACACTAAAACTCTGAAAACTTTGTCACTATCCATTATACATATTGTTGCATTTTTGTATTGCGATATATTGTGCACAATTCTAGTTGTCCTTCCTGTTTGCGTGTTTACATGGAAAGACAGAGGAGATTCAGCCAGTATTTTAGCTAAGCTATTCCTGTTAGTCATATAGCCCTCAATTGCACATCTCTGTCTCAAATCAATGTCCACAAGGCACTGCAGAATGACCTGTGACGTTTATCCATATTGAAGCATCAATATGTCCTGTGCCTGCTTAGCATCTGATCTAGTCTGTGCCTGCCTGGCAGCTCTCTTAGTGTCTTAGTGAGATTAAAATGGGGATCATGTTTGAGTTGGCTTCAGCAGGGAGGAGACTCCAGGTGACCTCTTTGGCCCTTCGCAGGCAGTTATGAACTCTATTTTACATGGCTCCATCTAAACCGATGATGGGTTTGCCCTCTCCTGTGATGCATAAAGGCTTTTGGTGAACAACAAATTCTCCTTTATGGGATTGTTATGTTGGTTCTGGTTAGTGTGATTTTTGTTGTGTAGATATTTTATATATATATTTGGATAATTATTAAAACAATTTTATAAAAAAATAAAATAAAATGTAAAATATGTAGCATAGCCCAACCAATGATAAAAATGCTACAATTTAGACCAACCACAATAGTTAAGATGCTAATTATTATTTTATTATTGGAATGCTTATACTGCATATTATATTCTTAATGTGGTCTAATGATCATTTAGTTTTTTTGTTGTCAAAAATCTGAAATAAAATAATTTAAATGGTTTATGCGTAATTGTTGTTGGCCAATTAATCCAGTTATTGGATTGTGAAAAGTGGTGTATATGATACGTTATTGGAAAAATTAAAGGGCTTTTTGTGAACCAAAAAAAAGTCAAGTAATGTTAAGTAATTAGTTACCTTGTTAAAAATGTTATAATGATCGTCTTTTCTATCTTTGTAATATTGTTCACTGATGAGTATTTCAATATAAGACCAAGAATGCGCATAAAAGTGAATGGGAAAAGTCAATTATGATTTCATTTTGGCTTGCATGAGTGTAGCGTACCAGATCCATCTGTGACAGTAGCTCAACCACCGAGTAATGCCGGTAGAATTTCAAATGGTGATAACTGAGCTTCCCTTAGGTTAGGCTCCCCGCTACGCACTCTCAGCGACTGTAATTGCCGAGGTGATGTTAAAAGCAGAAAACAGCTTCCGCTAGGGCTATCCTGTCAGCGATGTTGAGGAGCAGCAGGCGTAGTCCTGATCCAGCAGCAGCAGCTGTTTAGAGAGAATATGAAGGCGGGCGAGCGAGCCATCCACAGGTGCAGCGCGTTATACGCTTCACAGACAGCTTGCGTTTGTTTTTGCCGTTGTTTTAGTAAGCAATGCTGTGTTTTCAGCTCTGTCAGCCGTCACAACGCTCCTCATCAAAGCCCAAATCACGCCCTTGAAGTTCTCCGAGATGGAGCAGCTCTCAGACAGGGGAGACAACCTCCTCGTTCAACGCTCCTTTTATTTATTTATTTTCATCTTGTTCTCTTCTCTTGCATGTGGTGTCTGTTCAAAAAGGAAGGCCTCATACGGGGCTTCTGGGTTAGCCATGAAAGCTAATGGAGCTCCGTGCTTCAAAGGAGCCATAGGCAGAGCTGTTCTCTTTCTCGGGATCGCTGTGGTGCCGGGGGAAGATTAAAGCTCATCTGAGGCCGTTGTGGGTCTGTTTGGTCCAGGCCACGTCTCCAGGTGGGTTCTGGGATATGTCAGTAGGAAGAGATGGGTGCTGGGTTAGACAACCTGAACCACCTGTGATCTTCCTTGTGATTAGCTCGCAAGCTTTGAAGCTGGTTGTGTCTCTCATCTTAGATCAATCAAAATGGGTCAATTGTCACTTGTATTATTAAATGTAAGAATGTGTATTTTAAAGTTGAATGCATGCCGTCATTGGTCGTCCAGCTTATACGGTTGTACACAGCGAATCTCTGTGGAGATTGCGATTCCTCATCACAGTGCATGAGCAAGTGTAGTCCCTTCAGATTAATTAGCTGGAAAAAACGGAGACAAACAAAGAACATGACAAATAAACACATGGTTAAGCGTTGCACAACGCAGCTTGTCATATATTTTCCTAGGCGAAAAACAACACTCTTGCATTGTGATCTATGTGTTTGACCCAGATTGCGAGAACACTGGCTTTTCTGCTGTGCGGTGCTGTGTGTGTCCCTTTATGCTGGACTGAACCTTGAGCTTCAGCAAGCTCAGTGCCAGCCGGTGGTAACTGGAGCCCAAGGTAATTTGCAGACCTTAAACACAGTGCATCCAGTCAATGAATCCCCTGGATTCCATTACCATGTACTGAGCGGCGAGCAGCGCTAATTAGCAAGGGATCGAATCGGAGTAACCTTCGTACTTGGTTGCCTCTTTCCAGGCCAAGAGCTTTTTTCTTTGAGGTGCAACCACAGCATGGGTCCAAAAAATTGATTTCTAAGATGAAGGATCTTTTTTCGATGGCTAGATGAATGCGTTTAATGAAACATGGGATATGACATTCTATAGAAATATATATATATATATATATATATATATATATATATATATATATATATATATATATATATATATATAGTGATGCACCAAAACAACTCTTGACAGAATAATGTTTTTTTAACAAAGGATTATTATATTTAATTTATACAGTGAGGGATATGCAGTGTTGTTTTTGCACATACACATGATTGCTTTATTCAATTTCTGTATCTGAAACTGACAGAAAAGCACCTATATCTGAAAAGCATTATTTAATTTGTATCTTTGTTCTATTGTATTTGTTTATTTGTGCTGGGAAAATTCCCTAGCATTGAGCTCTGTGTAGTTTGTCAAAAAGCAGTTTTCTGAAGTAGCAAAATCTATAGCCTACTTGATATATAAAGTAACAACAGTACTGTAATTATTTAATGAGTTTATTAAAAGAAAAATGTTATATTCTATAATAAGTCAAAAATTAGTTAATGTTGTTAACAAATAATATTTGATTGCAAAAATAACCTCTGAAGTTTGTCATGTTGTCTTATATGTTGTCAGCCTGCTGATTGTTAAATGGATCCAATCCATGTTCTGAAAAATGATTTGATGATGCAGCAATAGTATACCTTAATGCATGTGTTTTTGTACTTTGCTGATTTGAAACATGATCAAAACAATCTATTTTAATGACACAATTTCAAATTAGTGAGTAAGTATCGGCCAATAGTTGTTTGTTAAAATTGGTATCGGTATCAGGCATCAACAAATAAAAAAATAAAATAAAAATTCCTATCTGTGCATTCCTTTTTTTGGTTGAATATGGGAAGGTGTGTGTGGAGTGATGAATCACAATGAAACACAAGTTACATGGTGATGCTTCAGAGCGGTGTCTTCGTAAGTCTGTTGAGAAATATAATAATAAATGCATCTCTACCACAGTGAAGCATGGAGGAAGAGGTATTGTTGTGTGGGGAGTCTTTTTAGCTGCTGGTATTGGTATATTTCACGGTGAAAAGTAATTGACTGCTTTGAAGTACATGAGAATATTGCAGAATGCCTTGCTTCCCAAAAGTGAAAAGTCGATCAGATGATCAACAAGATAATGCTCCTGTCCAAATTTCAAAGACAAGTTACAGCTAAGTTACTTTATCTACAGTATTTGTGCAAATCTTGCTAATTTTACTGGCCTGTGATTTGTGATTAAAATGGTTAATACCATTAAAAGACCACTAAATATTGTACCATTTTTGGTTTGGCCCATTTTTTTCTTTTTGCCCAAGTGTGTGTAATATGACACACACACACACACACACACACACACGCACACGCACACGCACACGCACACGCACACGCACACACTAAAAAAAAACAATTTTTTTTATTATTCACTACAAGTGACCTTAGGCATTACAAAATGATAAAGTGCAGTATAAAATTATTATTATTATTACAATTATTAATGTTTTAAAATATTAACTTTACCTTATGTCATCATCTAACGCTCACTTATCTAAATGTAAAAAATAGTGAAAATGACTCATGAGCATGCACAAAGAAATATTCTGTATCTTTGATTAAATGTCTAATGTCAACCATGTGGTGCGTCAATTGATGTGGTGCAGTTATATTGTGTGTCCTTAAATACAACCACATTTATTTTTGCATGTGTAGATAGTGCTTAATGCATACATTGCATTCTTTCCAACCAGAAGGATTTTGTACATTGCGTCTTTATTGCACCTCTGTCTTTGACATCTGTGTCGAGCAGATAGGACATATTGGTGTTTGTTGTGCTGTTGCCTCTCCTTTAGCGAGTGTAAAGGCTGTCAGTGCATAATGGTGTACATTCCCGGCTCTGCAGTGGCTCCAATAATGATGACTGCGGGAAGGGGAAACTAGGTTATTTTAGGCGTTAGTGTCTCTATCAGAGAACAGTGTCGAGAATTCCTTGTGCCAGAGAGGGTGTTATTTACCCTCCTGTTTACGATATGATTGCCAAGGGTAACAACATATCAGATGTTTCTTAGATAGATCATTTCCAGGGGCAGCGAAGTCAACTTGAGAATTCTTATGGGTTTATCCATTACCTACAGCAGGAAATGTTGATTCGGATAAATGAAAGGCATCATTGTGTTTGCTCAGAAATGCTACACACAGAATGTCTAATGTGAGCCCATGGGCTTAATACGAATCGGGTGTCATATCAACCCAAATCTAATCAAAGTCCTCAAAGCCGTGTAACACGTCTATTGATGAAGGCTGTGCTTTTCAAAGCCAGCTGCCAAGTTCTCCGTGGGCTTGTTGTAGGCAGTGGGAGCTGAGAAAATAGACCTGCTGGACTCTGAAGTAATCATTTCCACTGCTTTGCCACCTTGAAATATGGATGCCGTGCTATTCTGGGACTGGATGGGGGAAAAGTGCAAAGAGACCAGGAATAATTGAGCGTGGGGGCTGGGAGTTTTTTTTTCTCTTCCCTTCGCTAAATTGCCCAGTTAATTATTATTTTAGGAAAATCGGCTGCTCTGTTGCTGCTGCTTGGATGCGGAGGCCTTAACGGTCCCCCCTTGGGGAGGAAGCAGCGCGGCGGTGGAGGCTTATGGGAAGGAGCGGAATGTCATTAGGATGGGACGTGCTCCGACAGAAGAGGCCTAGTCTCGAATCTCCAGAGTGCTCCTCTGATACTTGCCTCGTAAGGTCTCCATCAGGGCCCATTTTAGATTATGACTCTGATCTCTCTTTAGATGTGCAAAAATCATCTCTAGTAATGACCATATGAATTATGCACGCTTCTCAATCCCTGACTAATCTTTTCTTCTCTCTATGTCTCTCTTTTTTCACCCTCCATCTGCCCCATTCCACCCCACTATCTAGTTCTCTTATTGGCTCATTTGGTCTTAGGTCCTGGTAGATAAATCCTAGTTGGACTCAAGAGCGGAGTGAAATGAAGTATTTCAGATCCCCCTCCTTTGGCCGACCCTTTTGCCCTTCTCATCATTTTTCTTTCGAGGCTAATAAACGCTGTCAGAAGTGCCTCAGGTCGGGGGGCGGCAAAGGACAGTGCTGAAAAATGAACTTTTCCTTCTTTTATCAGTGAGTTTGCTACCTGCTGATGACCTTACCGCCCTCGGCTCTCCGTTTACCTTCTCCGATTCGCCCCTCTTTGTTATTAGTGATCTTATTTGAGACTAGGGGGTCCGGGATGGCATCTATTGGCGCTTTTCCACTGCATGGTACGGTACGGCTCGGTTCAGTTCGGCACGCTTTGCCGCATTTCCACTGCATGGTACGGTACGGTACGACTCGGTTCAGTACGGCTCACTTATGGTGCATTTCCACTGCATGGTACGGTACGGTACGGCTCGCTTCGGCTCGCTTTAAATGGTACCACCTCTGTTGAGGTTCCAAGCGTACCGATACTAAAATGTGACGTGAAAACACTGCAGATCACTGATTGGTCAGACAGAATCATCTCTACCAGCGTCATTGTATTTACAACACGAGACACTAAACCCGCTAGATTTAAATAGCCAGTAGACAACAGCCAACCTGTTTTAAAAGTATTTGCTTCAAAAAAAGAGTATAAACTTCAAAAAAAGAAATGGCTGAATCGTGGTCAGTGGACGAGGTGCAGACGTTCCTCTCTTCAGTTGCCGAGGAGTGGATGGGGAAACGCGGAATGAAAAATTCGCATTTAATAGGATGTCATGGTAGTAGAGACGGCAACTAGACTGTATAACGATCAGTCCCACCCACTTTGAAGCGGTACTAACTGCAGTGGAAAAGCAAACGAGCTAAAGCGAGCCGAACCGTGTCGTAACGAGTCGAGTCGTACCACGCAGTGGAAAAGCGAAGCGAGCCGAACCGTTCCGCGCCGAGTCGAACCGTACCGAGCCGAACCGAGCCGTGCCATGCAGTGGAAAAGCGCCACAAGTCTCGCTGGTAGCTGCTCTCTGACCCCCATCCTCACTTTGAGACTTTGCCACCGCATGGTGACTTTGTTGCTGTGCTTGTTTGTACGTGAAAAGCTCTAGCGCGTTAATGATTGTGCCATCCTGGGATTTTTGTGTCCAGGCTTGCATCTGTGTTCCATCTGATGGGTTTAATCCAGCCGACATGCTGCTTGTTTTTGCTGCCGTTTCCGCTGCGCTCCGGTTCATTTGACGTGTACTCGGTTACCCCTCCCTTTCCTCTCTCTCTCTCTCTCTCTCTCTCTCTCTCTCTCTCTCTCTCTCTCTCTCTCTCTCTCTCTCTCTCTCTCTCTCTCTCTCTCTCTCTCTCTCTCTCTCTCTCTCTCTCTCTCTCTCTCTCTCTCTCTGTTGTTTTCACCATGTCTTCTGTCTCACCCCCTCCTCTCTTTAGCTATAGGTAACACTATCCATCCTGTGCTGTCAGAATCCTCTAGTCTTTACCGCTCTGTGAAAGATGCCAGGTAGCGGGGGGGCACCTTTGAGGGGAGGCCGTGCCCTCACAAAGGGGTGCCGTGCTTTCTGTCGTGATGGAACCTGTCAATGGAACATATGGCTTTCCCACTAATCAGCACTTCTGCCCGCCTTCCCCCATATCTGCTGATTCAGCACACATGCACCTTGGCTCCACCCTGGAATATTGTGCTTTAACAAGCAGTCTTTATTGTGGAAAGTCAACAATTATGCACTTCATATTCTCACAGTTGCTTTTATTGTGGAGCTGTACTCTGGATTCTTGCTGTGCATAGAAGCAGTATCTTGTACTTGTCATGTTGTATCTGTCCTCTTAGAGAATGTTAGTCAAGGTTTGGGATGCTCAATATATTGGTTTAAATTAATCTTAAAAGATTAAAGTTAAACTTTTAAAAACTAATCATTTAAGAGCACTGTTAAATGTTATCTTTAGTAAGTCATAATGCATACCTATTTTTCATATTATACCTTTATAATTTTGGCATGCCTAAATTTATTGTAATGTTTAAAACATTTTTAAAAATGTATTGTTTTTATTGTATTTAGACAATTTTATCTAAGACATATTTTTTATGCAGCATTTTATCATTGGTAGTTTTTCATGATAAAACATTTTGATTGATTTATTACATATTTTTGCCTGTGCAAAACATGGCACCCCAATGCTAAGGTGTTGTGGGTGACTGTCAGGGCAGGACTATGTGGTTGCGAAGGTGTTTTGAGTGGTCAATGGAAATTAGTCCTGCCCCACCTATTTTATTGTCTGGTGTGTAAAAACAGTCCAGTTGTCAAGCAAAGTGATCAAAAAGCCACACAATTTAAATTTTATGTCCATAGCACAAACATTGGGATGAGTTACATGATGACGTTTAATACATAGACAGATTCGCTAAATTTGAGTTCTATTAATGGTGATTATTGCCTTTATGTCAGTCATGATGTTCAAAAAGATCCTTAGAGGTAACTAGCCAGCCATCAGTTGTGACAATGGAAACTCCGCTTTGACTTTGGACAGCAGCTAGCTGTGGCTCTGCAGTCTTCTGAAAATAACCCTGTCACGGCCCACAGGGCAGCAGTGGGTCTGAAGGAGAGTGGCAGATTTGTCTATATAAGGAGTGAGGGAGGTCTTCCCATAGGGCCATTCTGAGCTGAAGTGCAGGTGGAGCTCTGCCCGGCTACTTCATCCTCCCCCTCCTCCTCCACCTTCCTTTGTCTCTCGCTCTGTTTTAGTCTTTGTTTTGGCCTTCTTTAAATCATAAGCATTCCTTAAACTCCATGTCATTTACCTTAAAGCTTTTGTCTCCTCCTAGGCCTCCCCTCCTCCATTTTTTATTTCCCTTTTCACTCTCTCTGTGACAGGCGATCGGCCGGACTGCTGAGGAGAGGTTAGAAAACGTATTAATAGGAGTGTGGGAGACTTGGTCGAGCTCTTTCCCTTTGCACCTGCAGCGATTGCTGAACATGGCGATTCGCCGCCTCCCTCAGGTCTAGACAGGATGGGTCACTTCAGTTCAGCCCAGGTGCAGGTGACCAGACAGGTCAGGCGCCATCTCGGATGTCAGGCCACAGCTGAGAAAAATCCAGCCAATGAATCCGTATGTGGAGTGGGGAGGGGTCTACATTGATGTGTTTTTATGTTGGCTCCTTAAACACGATAGATAATGACAATGTTTCAGCGAACAGCTTGACAAATGCAGCGGCGCTTTAAGCGAGCTTCCCGCTCCTGCGTGATTGTGTGGATGTTGTTTTTGATGAGCTTTTAAAGGCTTTCTACAACGTTTAGGGCCGGGAGACAAGCCAACCGTCGCACCCCTCTCTTCGCTCTGCTGGAGCACGGACAGAAAACGAGCGAGAGATTCTGTTTCGCCTTTAATCGCCGACTAGCGCAAAGACAAACAGTACTCCTCCACCTGAGAGGCACTCTTAGGGGAGCACTAATGATGCATTTACAGGCTGTGTTTCAGCAGAACCTGGCCGTGCCCTTCAGGTCCACCCCGAGCTCTCGAACATATTACTTTACAACTGCATTGTCTTCCGTTCTGCTGAGCCGGGCAGAACGGCAGTGCAGCCCAACAGGAAAAACGAGCTAGCATCACACCGCTGCCTCCCAGGCTGATGTTTCTTCCCCTATTACCAAAGCTTGACATTTGAGAGAATGGCCTTTTCACTCTGGGGTTCTCTGACAATGTGCATGGAATCATGTGTCCTCTGCTGTCTTCCTCTGCTGTGTTTTTCTAAACTTAGCCCCTCGTTCGAGCGCCGGCTGACATCAGATGCCGTAGTCGAGAAGCGACGGTGTCAGCTTGGCCCTTCGCACTGCGAGTGCGGCGTGTCAGCGCGTTTCTGTGCTGCTGCGTGGTAAGCGGTGGTAAACACGCGGTAGAATGTGGCTGAGCTTTAGTAAGCCTTGCGTTCAGATCCCCAGCAGAGCCAGAAACAGGCTGACATCCTGCCAAGGAAGACAACTGCTGAGAGGGGAGGGGGAGAGAGAGAGACAGAGAGAGAGAGAGAGAGAGAGAGAGATTGAGTTTTCCCTAGAGATAACTCAATGAGAAAATACGTGGTTGTCCATTTGGACTCTTTTGGAAAATTTGTAGCTGTTCTAAAAATACGTTTATGGCATTATGCATGTTTATTGTATGTATAAATCAACTCGTAATTTCTAGGGATGGCACACAGTGGTCTACTAGTTATCTAACAATTAACTTTTAACAATTAACAATTAAGTGTATGTGTGCATAAAACAATATGTAGTGTATACATATGTATTTTTATGTAATGCAATTAAATTACATAATGACTATATTATTTTTTATTTGTTTTTGTATTTTGTCCCATTCCGCTACATTCAGTCTGTTTTGGAACGTACAAATACATTTCATTTCATGTCAACTTGAAAGATTCTTAATTATACAGCGCTAAAGACATATTCATCGACTAGTTGTTCAGGCAATTCACCAACTAGTCTGGCTGAAACTGCATCCTTAATATTTATGCTTGTCTTTTATTGCCTCTGAGTCACAAGTAAAGATTTTTTTAATGGTAAGATTGAAGGGCCCTTAGAATAATGTAGGTCTATTGAAGGGTTTTTCTCTGCCTCCAGGAACTGTGTCTTTCAGGTGAGAGATACTGTAGGATACAATTTGCCACAACAGATTCACCATAGGTAACAAGCGCTTTAAGTGGGATGAACAAGTATAGAGACAGGAAAATCAATTGGCATGGTAGAACGCAGTGGAGCATGAAGAGAGGAAGAGAAGTCTTTTCTAACCTGACGACCTGAGACGCTCAGCATACAGGAAAACTTTCTTTCCTCAATAATAACGAATGCAGCCTAGATGGCCACTGCATGCGGCACACAGAGTAATGAAAATTCGACAGTCCAAACTTTTCCAAACAACAAATGAAATCAGTGGATGGACAATTTCAAGATGATTTCACCCTTTTCATTTCATTTCACCCTTTGAAGAGCCCTCTAAAGAAGGATCAGGCCCTGGTTAACATGAACTACGGTATATAAAAGTGCATAAAATATGTATAATAAAAAATATATATTATTATACACTTTATTTTAGTTTTTACAGTCCTAATTGTCTATATAGTTACAGGAGCTGTGTAAATTAGCCAAACACTTATCAGATGTCATTTGACAAGTGTTGTCAGTTGTTTACTTGTTTTTGATAAATTAATAACTGGACTTCTGATGTGTAATGTGTAACTTCTCCACCAATGCAAGCGTTTTAGCACAGGAAATGCTGTACTGCCAAGTAGCATGTGGTGCCAGTACTTTTTAGCCTAGAGAAAACAAAACAGTTTTGCTTTCTTTTCTTTTCTCTTCTCTTCTCAGTCTAAGGACACATTTGTACTGTTTGGTGCTTTCCCTCTGTATTAACTTTGGTATACACGTACCATTAAGTCAAAGTGGCTTAAAATGTCAGAAAATATAGGAAAAGACGATGCTAAATGCTAAACGGATCAAAGTTTTTGTAGGCTAACCTTTAACTAAGTAGACTTGACACCTGACCTAATGTCCAGTGTTACAGAAGACTATGTATGCTTCAATAATCCTGTTCTCCCTCTTTTTCCCCAGCTCTCTTTCTCTATCTCTGTCTTCTCGTTGTGGTAATAAGCTGCTCCCTGTCCGCTCCTCTCCATGTGAAGTGTACAGCTGATGGATGACTTTTTGAGGTTGGAGCAAATAGGGGGCGTAAACAGTAACTCTTTGGCTGAATATTAATTGCTCTTTTTCTTTCACAATAAATCATTCATATAGAAAATTCCTCTAGAGGCCATAGAACATTCTGTTGAGAAGTCAAGGTTTGTGTTTGTATGCATTTGCACACAGTGGCATGTAAATTCACCTTGTATGATGCCTGAAAGCACCTGCACAACGCAGCGTTGTAAGCAGAAAGAACACATGGTCTATCCGCTGCATGCCAGCTGCGATCGGGCGGAAAAATGCTTTGGCACTACCAACACTGCACAGAAAGCTTTCAATAATGTCTTGAAAGCAAGGAGTCACGTCACCCTTAATTGGCGTAAAAGCTGTTGGAAACTCTTTGGCGACACACATGTACAGTATAGCAGCAGCAATCCATTATATCAATTCTGCTGTAGCTTTCACTTTTTGTCTTACTATGACAGTCCTCCCTCTCTTTTATCCAAAATGCCTCGCTGAATGCCAGCAGTTATATCGGACTATTTCGTCAAAATATGCCTGTGCGTTTTATCCACCAGATGCCACTTAAGTGAGGTGTCAATAACATTTTAAGATAACAAAAGACTGCCGTATGTTGGAAAAGAGGAGTGTTTTTCCATTGACTCCTACACGGGAGTGCTTTATTCCGCGAATGCTTCACGGTCCATTTGCCGAGCTGTTTTCTTTCTTTTCCTTCCTTCCGCTCGCCGCCCACAAACTCTGTAACATCTCCGTGTCTAACCTTCACTTTGTTGCTGTGATTAGTATTCACGGGGCCGAGCGGTGGCCTGTAGAGGTGAACCGGATGCCCTTCGCCCCTCATTAGCGAGGTCGTTCTCCGGAGTGGACGGCTGTGACACGGCTGTTTGCTGGTGGCCGTGAGGGAGGGCCGAGATCTCCGTGAAGTGTAATGCATGTCAGAGGAGCCTTCAAAAACGTGGAGACCGCATCCCCGCTCGGATCAGCGCTCCTTCATTGTTATTCACGGAGCCAAGGAGGCTTCAGGTCCAGGGCAGGAGAGAGAAAGTTCCAAGGGCTTGTATTGACAGAGCTGTTTATGATAGGCCCGGGTTGGATTTGAGTCTGCGCCTTCTGTGGATCTGTTTGATATGAGCCGGTGTATCCATATAGATGAGGATGTGGCAGAGGAGAAGATCCAGTTCGGTCTTTGGACTGTCAAGTAGTGTTCGCTGGAGGAGCTTTATTCAGCTGGAACCCCCAGATTTGATACGTTTAAGCAGATCAAATGCATTCTAGGAGATGTAAGACAGCTAAAACAGCGTGCTTGTAGTGCACTTCTGTCAATTACCCCGTTTTTGCAGCAATGTCAGTTTGAATTAATTTAGTCATCACTCAACATTAGTCTTTAAAGTATACTCATCTACTCTACTCTTTAACTGACTTACTCCACCGAGCTATTACTCCTCAGATCAGTTTTCAGTTTTCAATATGTGGCAGTCGATATGGGTTTTTCAAGGGCGATATCAATAGAGCAGATTGGCTGATGGCCTGTATGATACCGATATATAATAGTTCAATTTAATCATATCAACTAAAACGCGTACTATTATTACGGAAATTGGGAACAGTTGTTTTACACTATAATACAGCTGTTATTTGGCCAAGTGGGTTAGCATCAGTCTATTGCAATTTATTATTGTGTAAAATAAGAATATTGTGTAAAATAACAATGCATTTCTTAAATTTGCAGTCATTCATTTGTATTATTATACGGCTCTGTGGAACACTCGATTCTGGTCAGCGCATTAAAGAAGCTCGCTTGACGCCTCGCTATGTTAAATATCTGGAGCTGTCGGCCGACTCGATATCCTGTGTTGTCAAGTGTCGCGATGAGTACAGCCAATGAGAGAGCAAGGCATGGGTTTGAGGTCCCCTTAAGAAAAAAAGCAGCAGCAACATGCCAGACCACAACACGAGCAGGCAGCTACTTTTTCATTCTAAACATGTTTTACTCATCTCCAACTCTTTCTGTAGCACAGACAATCCCTGCCCTGCCCACGTGCGCTGATCCATTCTTTCACCCATATTCTTTGTTTTTTCCTTTTTCTGGGTTTTTTCAGAACAGATCATGGCGCAAACAGCTTACAGCGTTAATTTCTTCCCGAACTCCATTATCAAATAAACAACTCCTGTTTTGCTCGTTGTTTCGCATCATTTCCAGTTCCACTTCTGGCATGTGTTTACATGACAAAATGTGGTTTGGGGACCGGATAGAGACGTTGGGTGACAGAGTTGTTGTCAGCTCGTGTGTTTGTGGCCCCCTGTTGTAGATCATTTAGTGTAGTGTGAACGCCACAACGACTTCAAGACTCCAGATTACAGACAGCAGAACAGCTCAGTGATCTGCCTTTGTTTAAAGTCGTGTAGTCTGAACTAGGCATTAAATGTCCATCTAGTTTGAACTTGCCGCTTGCTAGCAATTGCTTTCTTCGCGAAATCTTTGCGTTTAAAGACCTATTTCAACTCAAGTAAATTTTTCGTGTCTAATATACTTATGTGGCAAGTAGCCGTGTAATAATTGGGATAATGTACAGCCAGACGGGTGTTATCGCAAAATAAACCCCTTCAGGGTGATGCAAGACCACACCGCTTTGCTTCGGGGTCCTGATCACCCTGTCTTGGTTTAATCTGCAATAACAACTGGCTGGCTGTACATTATCCCTTACATGTTGTAATTGTATGGGCCTTTGGCCATCATGCTGTCTAGATATTTGTAAATGTATAAGCTTGAAGTTGAAAAGTCTATTATATCTGATCGCTGTCTGCAGTCCCACTGGTAGTTTTCAGTTGGTGTCGCTTTCCATTTGCATAAAGTTTGCCATCCATTCTGTTCAAACTCATTGAAAATGAATGCCTTCAGGTTGCTTTGTCACCTCTCCAATCAGGCCTTAATACTGACAATGTTTTGCATTTACATTTTTATTTGTCTCTGACTTTCCTCTTCCTCTCAGTGGAATGCATATGCCATATTATTGCAAAAATACTTTTAAAATGTAAGTCATCATAATTTTCATACTGTACTCATGTCACACTTTGTGCCCTTGTCATGCCTGTTGGCATACAGAAGTACATCCACATGAAAATGGTTTGTAGAAGGCTCGCTTGTAATTTACTCTGCTGGGTTTGCCTAATAGAACAGGCACTAGCGGATGGCAATGGAAATTACCGGTTATTTCCAGTTGTGTGAAAAGGTGATGAAATTACAGTAAAATGAACTGGCAAATTCTATTTGGTTAAAATTTAGCGCACTCATATTTGGGGATGGCAGAGTGTAAGCTATTGGCAACGATTGAAGTATACCCGGTCTGGAGGCTAAGTGATTGTTATTATTCACAAGCTTTGAAGAGAGCTAGAGAGAGTAAGAGTGACAGTAAAAAAAAATCTATTACATTTTTTGCCTCTAAATGGAGCTTGATTAAAGTGTTAAGTAGAGAAGTGTCCCAAAAGGTACCCTTCCTGTCACTGTGGAAACGGCACGGTGCCGTGCTCCATGGGCAATCTGCCGTGCCCTCATTTCATCTGATTTGCATGCTAGAGAGAATTAGGTAATTGGCATTTATGCAGAACAAAAGAGGAGCTGCTCTCCCGGATAAAGGAGTGAGGGCTTTTCAAGTAGAACCCGATGTATGCGGCGGCAGAGCTGCTTTTTTATGCAACACTTTTGTATCTGTGTGTGTGTTTCAAGTATGATGCCGTTGCGCCTTTGGCAGTCGGGCGCAGGGAGGAGGAGGAGGAGGAGGAGGAGGAGGAGGAGGAGGAGGAGGAGGGTGGGTGGAATCCACCGCACTTCCTCCAGCGAGAGAACGCCACGTTTATCAGAGCCAGTTCCTGCAGAACATCTTCACGTGTTCCAAGGCAGACGGTCGACGTTGTTCCATGAGAATGCTTAAAGCGGAATTGAAATATGGCGCAGGGGCAGCGAGGCTTGAGAAAGCAGCAGGAACCTTCGGCAAAACGTTCATCCAAATATTGCACCCGTGCCATTTAAATCCCAGTTATGGAGAGCCATTTCAGGGCTTCAATTATACAGAACAGTTATCCGAGTGCGTGAGAGAAGGGTTTTGCCCCACGTTAATGGCTCCTATTAGAGCGAAGGAGAGGCAATGAGAATAGAAAGTGCGGCCGATGGCGGCTCCACTCAGAACTGCACTTGAAATCGGTTTGAACAAGCCTTATCTGGCTAAGGCAGAACCACTGGCCTGTTTACTGTGTAAACTGATCCCGGGCTCTTTCGTGTTGTGTGTTGTGTGAGTCTTTATTAATTAGAGCAGCCAGCCTGTTTGAGTTCAAATAACTCTCAAAGTCATTTTTTCATCCTCTCTCTCTCTCTCTCTCTCTCTCTCTCTCTCTCTCTCTCTCTCTCTCTCTCTCTCTCTCTCTCTCTCTCTCTCTCTCTCTCTCTCTCTCTCTCTCTCTCTCTCTCTCTCTCTCTCTCTCTCTCTCTCTCTCTCTCTCTCTCTCTCTCTCTCTCTCTCTCTCTCTCTCTCTATCCCCCAGCTGATATCACTGTGTGACAGATGTTAAATTAGAGGCACGTCGCATTTTCACTTCTCTGGGGAAGTGAGGGAGTTTGAGCAGAATGGATTTTAACTCTCAGAACCTCCAAATCAAAATGCTGCGAAAGGAATACGACGCGTTTCATGTTTGTAATGCCTTTAAAGGTGTATTGATCACCTCTGAAGAGCTCCAAATGTGCACATAAAGCATTTTAGTTGATTGAGGAGGTAGATATTAGAAGGATTATGGGGTTTGCTCAGTTTTTTTCAGCTGCTGGCCCAAAACATACTCGAACGCTGCTAGCTAAACAAAGCTAAGTGGTGAGCTTTATCATACACCGTTCTTCTATGGTGAGTTTTGTCTTTCTGGTCATTGGTATGGCAGAACAGACTGTCTGAAGAGAAACCAGCTGATCAAGTTACTTAACATTAAAATGTTGACTCGTTCATAGCTAGCTAGTAGGGATGCACAATATGTAGTTTATAATTTTGATATCGGTCTGATAAGTTAAAGATAAATTCTTTGTTTTGTTTATAGCAATTCTTATTTTCCAACATTTTTAAAAGAAAGTTAGCCATAGGCTGGTATATTTCACCCCCCCCCCCCATTTCAGTGCGTCATAGCAGCCATATATTTGTTGAATGATAGTGAGAAAAGAAAGATTGTTATATATAAAAGGAAATATTAAGAAAATGTAATTTTAAATAAAAGCTTTTTTCAATTGCAAATGATGTTTGATGACATTTGAAACTTATTACAAAATGTAGATTGAAGTCTAATATTGGCAAATACATTGTCTATTAACCTGTTTAAGTATTTAATAATAGTTATAATAATATTGATATTTGCCCTAATTTTGATATTAGTCCTGAATAGGTGAGGTATTATTACATTTCTGCCCTATTAGCAGCATCAAAATTAAATGAGTTGCACAAATGACTTTTCAAACAGGTTGTGCAAACACTTTTTTTCGCCCCTTCATTTACTTGAGGTTTGTTACAGTGATGCAAGAATGCATGGTAAATTGTCCAAGTGTTCACGTTTGCATGCTTGTGTAGATTTTATGGCTTTAGTTGTAACCGACTATTTACCAAAACCCACACTGCCTTGATGGAGCATTGAAAGGGTGTATTTTAGGATGGAGGCAAAACATTCTCATTTAGTTAGTCAGCACGGCACGTGTTTTGTCAGCAAAAGTCTGTATGTAAAACGTGTAGCGCAGACTGTGTTTGTGTACGAGAGCTCATTTACTCATGGCGTCACTTCAGCAGGTGAGGACGGCGGGAGGGAGAGAAAGAGGGGGTGGGTTCCCTCTCATGTCACAGCCCAACAGAGTGGCTCTATCCGGGCCAGGGGTCACAGAGACGAGGGGCTCTGGAGTGTCGCTGTGTGCGAGTGGGGCTGGCTGAGAGTAATGGAGTGTTTCAGAGAGGTGAGGACTCGCCTCTGAAAAGCAGCACCGCACTAGGAGAGGCGTTTTTTTTTTTTACAGAGGAAAACACTCCCACCACAGCCAGCCCCTGCAGCAGTGCAGAGGCAGGTCACACATGGATGAACAGGGCTCTCTCTCTCTCTGTGTGTGTGTGTATGAACATGTGCTTTAGGCTCTGCAGCAGTCCTGCTAGCGTATTTCAGCCCACCCTAGAATTTCTCTTAAAACCCATTCAACCTGTGACGCATTACTAGAGTTGAAACCGACTTTTTAGTGCTTTCGTGTTGATAAGCTAAAATATGGACATGTTAAGTACAAAGATTTGTTAAAAGCACCTCTTTACTTACTATAAAGCTGTAAATAGCCATTCTGTATCAGGATCTGTATTTGCTTTACTTCCACTAGTCAGCACTTGTTTTGTATCTGTAAAGGAAGCACTTCTTTTTGTCTAAATTGAATTCTTGCCATCTGTTGATCACAACAGTCTCGTATGTGAAACTCAAGCACATTTTTGTGAGTCGCCCTGGATAAGAGCGTCTGCTAAATACCTTTGATGTAAACGTAATTATGTGTACAACTCAAGGTTATTGCTGTTATTGAGCCCATGGCTTTGTTTTAAGTCGTGCAGATTGTGTGAGAAGCTTTCTGAAAATAACCACCCGGGTCGAACATATGTGGAAGCTTTTTTGGTTAGCTTGAGTGAAAATGCTTCTCTGATGGCTTTAGTCCTTGAACACCACAGGTGGGATTAAACTAATCACTCAGAGAGGGCGACCATTGATCAGGGCTACTTAAGCCCTTTGGAAAAACATGGCTGTCCAGACACAGTGTCACCGAGATCTTTTTTCCCCCCACAGTGACGGAAGCCGCTGCTGTGGACGGAAATGTTAAGTATAGTCACATGCACATGGCAGTGTTGTTTAGGTGGTGATGGATAGGGTTGTCACAATAACAAAATTTCAGTAGTCAGTACCAATACCGGAAATAAAAAATGATTAAATTAATGCTTTAAAAAATGTTGTCTAGTTTTGTCCCGTCCGTTGGTTATCACTGTTAACCATCATGCATTTCTGGACGGTTGTCACTCTCTGCATTGTACTTAGCAGCATGAAAAACTAAATTTGTATTCAGAGTCTGAATGGGTAAATAAACTGAACGCAAGAACTGAACCCTCTCTTTATAATCAATAAGGCTGTCAATATCTAAAGTGCAAGCTCACTGAATTCTGCACTCTTGTGAAAACTACCATTATAATAAAAAAGCTGTCTTATTTGTACATTGAATTTCTTATTTACATTGTGTTTACACTTTGTTGGTGATGATGAATGGATTCGCGAGCGTGCAGCTCACGTTGAATAAAACAAAACCTTGTGCGTTTCCAGCGATGTTAAGCGGATTCTTACTAACTTACTGACTAGCACCTCTGATAGGCCAACATATATGATTGTGATTGGCTACAATGCTCAACGCTTGTAAAGACACCCTGCAAATAGAAACCTTTGATGCCTAGAGATCGAATGAGAGCGTTTGAATGCAGCGTCTGTCAACGGGCATTGAATATACCTGGTACTCTGTACTACCGGTAATATTACAATAATATTGTTATATATTTATATTAATATTATTACAATTGAAAAATAACTGTTTTCTAAAATATATTTTTGTAATGGCAAAGCAAAATTTTCTGTAATGGCAAAGCTACATTTTCTGAGCAACAGCTTTAGTTTGCATGGTAAAACTTAAATTTATCCCACATACACACAGAGACAGACATCTTTGGCCATTTTGAGTTTTTGAGTTTCCCGCAATGTTTTTTTCTTGTTATTATTATTATTATTATTATTATTATTATTAATTATTATTCTTATTCTTATTATCCTTATTATTATTCTTAAATAATTTAATTATAAACAACATTAAAAAATTATATATATATATGTATATATATATATATACACACACACACACACACACAATTTTTACAAAAAAAATAAAAATAATAATTAATGGGAAAACAGGTATTATATATATATATATATATATATATATATATATATATATATATATATATATATATATATATATATATATATATATATATATATACATACATATACACACAGTGCTATGCATAAGTTTAGACATCCATGCTAAAGTTGACTAAAAAGAGGAATAAAAAAATCATCTTTTGGAAATTGAACTTAATGCCTTAATTTAAAAAATGAGGAAAAATCCAACCTTTAAGGACACCAATTTTCTTTGTGAATGAATAATGTATCGTAAATAAATAAATGTTCTTCCTTAAAATACAGGGTGCATAAGTTTGGACACCCCTATGTTAAATTCCCATAGAGCCAGGCAGATTTTTATTTTTAAAGGCCAGTTACTTCATGGATCCAGGATACTATGCATCCTGATAAAGTTCCCTTGGCCTTTGGAATTAAAATAGCCCCACATCATCACATAGCCTTCACCATACCTAGAGATTGGCATGGTTTTATTTCAGTTAACCTAATAGCTAGTTTGATTTGCATTGAGAGATGATCTTATGGAAAGTAAATAAATTATAATTTTGAAGATGCTGAAAATTATAGTTTTGAAGATATATTTGAGATAGCAAATATGAGCCAGATGCTGAAGGTACTGGGAAATGAGCTCTGATGAGGACAGTATAAAACATCTGAGCAAACTGAACCCTTCCAAGCTCCAAAAGGTAACAAAATATGATTTTTTATCAGGAGGGTTTCATACTATCTCGACAGGTAGCGATCCATCCGTGTTAATAATTGGTGAAACATTCATATATTTAAGGCTTAAGACTACTTATTACAGATTTTGAAAATGTCATTTTGCACTTCATGTTGATCCTGCCCTGAGAACTGCAGCAGCAGCTGTGTAGCATGTTGCTTGACAGCAATATGGCCTCCTTCCCAAGGCAGAGTCACTCATAAGAGCCATCGTTCTAATTGCAAGTTAATCCCTCACTTGAGGTTCAGTTATCCTCTTGCTGCCTAGTAACACCGAGAGGAAATGCTGTTTTGGTTAAACTCATCTGCAAGCCCCCAGCAATCTTTATTTGCTCAAGAAATAACGTCACTTTGATTTTAACATGTGATTATCACTATAGCTTCCACTCTGACTGGCCAGCGGTTTGGAAGTGATATTAATACTTTTTTTCGCTTAGATTTTCCACTCAAATCCAAATGCTCATCGGCTGTGACAAATGAACTCTGTAGAAGTGAGTGATAAGAAAAGAGTGATTTCCACCACCAGCTGGATATGGCAACGCTTCGTCTTGCACTGGGTCAATAATCCTTGCCATGCCCAGTAACTTCCTTAATCTAGCCCGAGCCTTATACGCATTGTATGTGGATGGTTAATGCTGGTACATCAATAGGGATTATATAACGCTAAAATCTCAACTGAGTGCAGTGTGGCAGGCGTGGAACAGTTTATCGACACGCTGTGGAATAGTCACTGAAGGAGGTGGCAGAGGAGAGCCCGACACTATCAATCAATCAATCGTCCTATTAAAGTGAAAGTGCCCTCTCCTGGAGCCATCTCGCCCGCTCTGACTGGACCTTATCCCTTTTACTTTCATCCGGAGCAATCAATCTCATGCTGCATCCGCTGCTGTGCCACTGCCTTAAGGCACAGTGATTCTGGATGCTAGGATGATAGTCTGTATACCTCTGACCTGCTACACAGCTGAGGCCAATAGAAAACCTTTTTTGTTTTATGGAATGGATTTGTTTTTTTTTGTAGTGCATACTGATATTTTTGAAGCTTAGTGATTGCTGCTTGTTTATTGACTTAAGTGGAGTATAATTCTTCAATATTTCATCTAGGGTTGTAGACAGTTAGAGATGTAGGTTTTGGTAATTTTGACCACTTGAGGTCTCCACAGGAAAATCTATTGTTGTCACAACAAAATGGCCACTAAGCACAGCTTAATTTTTTGAGATGCTGTAATTATAGAAGGAATATATCTCAAGTACGAGTACAAAAAAAATATATTTGTAAAATTTTTAATTTCATTTTTAATTTTACTACTTTAATTTATATATATATATATATATATATATATATATATATATATATATATATATATATATATATATATATATATATATATATATATATACCGTTCTAAGTTGTGCAATTTCCAATAGTTCGTAGTAGTGAAATGTCATGATTTTCTATTTCTTTAATTTTGAAGTTCATTCTGTTGCGCATAATCTTGTATTTAAAAAGTGAATTATAGTATATTTGTATAAATATAATTAAAAAAACATCTTTTGGCAAGTAATTCATAATGTAAATTATTCATGTAAACGAACAAAAACAAAGTAAAATACATTAATATTAGTGTGATGTTTCTCCTTTTCGTGTCAATATTGTATGATTAATATTAAAGGTATAGCGGAGGATCTTTACGAATTTTAGATAAGAACCGCCCTCTCCACTTTTTGAAAATATGCACATGCGCAACACTCTACCTGCTCCCGAGAGGGAACGCCTATTAAACGTGTGCGAGGTTCTCCTCGTGCACGCTCTGTTTACAAGTTGCTGTCGGCATCGCTCATACAAGATTACTTTCCAAAAGAAGATTTGCACTTTTTCTCCAAATAGCATGCCAAGCTTTACCTGTCGAGTAGAAACTTCGCGACTGAGGCATCAGTGGGAAGCCCAACCTGTGTTTTCAGCGCACGCCATCGTGTGAAACAATCTCCCAAAAACACTCTGATCTTGTTTCTCTCTTCTGAGGCCTTTCTCTTCTTCTCATACAGTTCGTACAAACTTTTTCTCTTGCGACCCTCAGACATTTTCAAAGGACCCGGTGAAACGGCGAGCTTCAATGAATGGCTTAGCTAGCTCACCACACATAAACACCTGAAAGTGCGCATGCGCAGAAAGCGAAAACTAAGGGACGAGCACGTACGACGGCCTTACGTAAACATATCACCAGAATTATTGACACTTAGGTGGACCAATAGTTTACACTACCCACCCGGAAAAAGAAAATCCTCCGCTATACCTTTAACAACAGCTGTTATACATCCTATTGAGATTGGCAATGTTATTGCTAGTATGTATGCTGGCACTTCATGGAGGTGGTGAGTATGACATGCCCTCCCTCTAAAGGGCTGCAGAGACATCTTGACTTGAGTCTGCCATCAGATTTTCCTGACAGCTCCGAGGGTGTCAGAACTGTAGTGCTCTGGAATTTGCTTTTGGAAGATTGCCGTGATGTTTGCAGAGCGGAAACACAGCTTAGAGGCGTCCACGAGCAAGCGCTCATTGGTTGTGTCTCATGATGATGCATATGAATACCCTCATGTCAGATCCCCATTTGATCTTCTCGTAAGAAGATGACATCTTGGAATAAGGAGTAAAACATTTCTATTTAGTATATCTGTTTCTAGTCAGAGCTGGCTTATGTTCCATGCCTCAGATGGAGCTCCGGAGGTTTGTTATTTGGGCCACGATTCGACTCTGAGGCTGTGTTCAGCATGTCATTCAAGAGACTTTAGTGGGAGAGGAAGAACAGGGCTTGATGTCTGTTGTCTGGCCTTTCCACCACTTTTTTTTTTGCGTCAGTCCACGACTTCCGCTGACCAGCTGGACCCTAATTACCCAGAGCCAGCCAAACAGACACTTTATGTGCAATTCACTCGTTTATTGGGGAACAAGATTGTTTTCTTTCAAACCAATTTTATCTATGGTGTATGTGCTCATGATAATAGCTGCAGCCTCTGTGTTTGAGCACATTAAAAAGAAAACAGAGTATTGATATTTTCATACACATTTTCTCACACAGAATTTCTGGATATACAGTACACATACGCGCTCACACACACGTGCACACATATATACATATACATATACATATCCTGACTTCGTACATCTTTGCACACCATATTTGAGAACTGTGGTGGAGGGAAATTTTCTGTGAATGACTTGCATTTATAGTTCTCCATGTAAGCAAAAAAAAAAAAAAAAGTCACGCAGGTTTGCAAGGATACGAGGGTGAGTAAATAAAGACAGACTTTTTATTTTTCGGTGTACTGTCACTTTGAGTTGTTCTAAACAAAAATCACGGGTGATCTGGATAGTAAAGGTCATAAATAGGATTTCCCACATCAAAGTGATGGAAAACACTGAAGTTGAGCTTGACTTCAGATAGTCCCGTGGTTGTTTGGTCTGCATTTGCGCAGACAACTTTGACATGATGCCTGAACACACACGCTAGGGCTACACGATTTGGGGAAAATGGCATATTGCAATTATTGAGGTCAATATTGCGATATAATTAAAGGGGCTAAATGCAACTTTTCCCCCAAAATAATCGTAACAATAGCCTTTTTATTTGACCATGTATGACTCAAACATCTCCTGATGAGCATACTGACACCTTGTCAGCTCACAGTGGGTGCACCTATAAGCCTGTATCCTATTTTTCCTATTTTCTGTCGGGTCGGATTTTTCGCGCGCTGTCTGCGGATGTGACGTCAAGCGCGTTCATGTTAAACGTTTCAGATCACTCTGCCACCACCGCTAGTCAGCAAACAAACTTAGTTTCTCAAACAATATATGTATTTGACTGTTCTTACCTCTGTAAACATAATGTAGACTTCTTTGCAGCGGATGACTTGTGAAGTGTGCACTTACGAGAGCGAGCAGAAAGGAAGAGCAGTTCCGTTTTTTGGCCACAGGTGTCAGTCGCGAGTTTAAATTTCAGAAAAACGCATATAGCCCCTTTAACATGGTTTCATGAGTCAACTTGCTTAGTTCTCAAGGAAAATGCCCACACAGATTTTTGATAATGCTGAAATGCGTATTTCTCAGCTCAAGTGTTTTCAAATTAAAATAATATTTTTTCCAAAATTAAATAATTACATCTTTGCATTACTGCAAACTTGTTATTGTCTCAGTAGTACAATAGTATAAAATAAATAGAACAATAAATAAGAACATTTGTATGCTCATGAAAATAAGATATTTTGAACATTCTGTCCAGACTAACAGGGACATTTAAGCAGGATGTGCATTGTGTGATTGTCAAAACATTTGGTAACTAAACAGAATTTTTTTTAATTTGTTAATTTTGTCAAGAAAAACAAATATCTCACCTAATGCTGTAAACATACAGAGAGCCCTGCCAGCTGGTATTATTATTAAAGGTTAAAAATAACAACTCAAATTAAATATAATTAGTTTTTTACTAGGCTATAATAACAACGTTACAATATTTTAATGATATAAGTAAAAATATAATATTTTATATAATGCACATATTTAGCAAAATACTCCTCTCTCTATGTATAATTTGTCTAGCCAACTAATGTGCTATTAAATGGCTTTCCTGAGGTCAATGTAACATTATGTGACATTATTCTCCAGCTGTTTTATTGACCTCTTTCTGCAGTTGAAAAACACTGATTGATCGATATTATGTATGAGGCATAAACATTTCGGTAAGTTGTACTTTATCTTTCAACACACCTATTGTTCATTTGTGTTTATTTACTATTAGCTAGTAAAGAGTAAGAGATGTTCGGTTCACGACCACGATCTGTCACGTCACATTTACAAGCGCCAAAACGCTATTGTTTGAATTTCGTAATAAAATTGACAGAATCTGAGAGCTGAGAATTTGTTTCATATCAAAAGTAACCTTCTCTGTCTAGTCTGTCGGTGTCAGTGTCGTCTTTGCTTCAAGATTTTTCTCTGCGTTGGAAAATGGATGTGGCGTGTGAAAAGTGTCAGTTGCGTGAGTCTCACGCTGAATGAGTGAAAATTGACAGCCCTGCTCTCTCTGCTCAGTGCCGCTTATCTTAAGGCCCTTTCACACTGGACGCGATTTTTACGCACGAATAATTCGCGCGATGGTTTTATTTTTTGATCAGCTGTTTGTGTAATGAGTGCTTTCACACTGAACGCGAATGTGCTGCGGCGAAAAAACGACTTTTTTTTTTTCGTTTCGTTGTCGATTTTTTTTTCCTTTTGCGGCGACAGAAAAGACTTCAGCCAATCATATACTACAAGGACAATGATTGTGTGGCGTAGCATTGCCAACCAACTCGGTTATCACGACTGTGAGTATGTTGTGTGATAGTTTTAGTTGTTGTATAGTCCTGTGCTGTGTAGGCTAGCAGGCTAAACTACATTTGGGATAGAAAGCTAATCGTCAAAGATAGAGATAGAGACCGTGTTTATGCGGCTCATGTGATGGGTTTTGACGCGAACTATTCGCACACAAACTATTCGCTTTTTCGTTACGCAGCCGGTGTGAAAGGGCCTTTATAGCCAAAATATCGCCATATAGTAACAGAGGTAGAATTTTTTTCTGGCCCACCAGTTCAGTGTTCGTCTGCTCGGCGTCCATCTTCACCTGTTCTCCACGCTGCACACCGGAGAAAGTCACGACGTGAGCATACGCGCCACACGCGCCACTGCCTAAACTGAAACTGACTGGTCTTCTTTTTATTAGCGGTGTAGAAAATGGGCAAACAGCTCTCAAAGAGAATGGGTTGTCATGTCCACACATGCATTTATTTATTTCATAAAATCGCGTCATATAATCGCATAGGCTTGACATCGCGATTGCGATATGATTTATCGTGCAGCACTAACACACGCGCAAAGCAAATGCAAACACAATCACTTTCAGCAATGCCAGAAAGCACATCGAAGTGGGAAGTGGCTTCTGTAAATTGAAAGTTCACTTAAGGCCCGCAGGATGGATGGTGATGGCCTTTGTTAACTCTTCTCTTTCTCCTGAACAGATTAAACTGATGTGAAGCTCTGCCTTGCCTTGTGGAGATTATTTCACTACGAGTTCAGACATTTCAGAAGTAGAAAGGATTGCTAAAGGCCTGCCTCCAAACGATGTGGCGTGCTGATAAATTTCTCAGCTTGCGCTATACTTAATATTTCAGAAAAGGACATGAAAGTCTGATACCGTTTTATACTCCTAAATGGCAGTTTGGGAGAAAATGTCTGGGGAAAAAAAATCCAGATCTATTGTGAAAACTGAAAGGAAAGGAAAACGTACAGTCGCTTTAAAAATGTATACAGCTTCCAGCGTAATGGTGTAAGTAATTTGTTAAGTGCTTATAACTCCCCTGCTAAAGTTTCGAAGATTTTGCCCCAAGCAAGCACATAATTAGCATATTAATTTTTCAGAATCGCTTTGAGGGGCAAGCACTCAATTTTTTTTCTCTCATTTCTTCTTTCACCCCTCCATCCTTAATGTGAAAATATTTTTCCATTCTGCAGACTGTTTATCAAGGCTGTAAGCTCATTGATATTCAGCGCGAGTTCGTTTGAACGGAGACCAGGAGGTGTATCAGCCTAGCCATCTCCTGGGTCCTATAAGGAGCTATGAGCGGCCGCGATCTATCTTCATAACTGTACAATAATCTATCGACTCTGGGTTTGAGTGTAAAGCACATCAGATCATTAAGATAAAGCCATGGAGGGAGTATTGCTACAGTTTGTCATTGAGGAATATTGGTGTTAGTGTAGTTTGGAATTACAAAGGCACACTGCGGAGGATAGCACCAAAAACAGTTTATTTTGCCATTGTTGTGTGAAAGATGGAACTCAAGCTCAAGATTTATATACTGGCCTGCTGAAAAAAAAAGAGGCTTTTTAGAAATATCATTTCAGTATACACTTCCGTTCAAATAGTTGATGTCAGATAAAAAAAAAAAACCTTTTAAATTTGGCTAATACTTTTATTCAGCAAGGATGCATTCAATTGCTCAAAAGTGACAGTAAAGACATTTAATAATGTAAGCAAAAGTTTTCTATTTCAAGTAATTGTTCCTTTTGAATTTTCTATTCATCAAAAAAAACAAACAAAAAAAAAACAGTTTTCACAAAAATATTTTTGGTTTTCAAGAAATATTTATTGAACAGCAAATCAGCATAATAGAATGGTTTCTGAAGGATCACGTGACACTGAAGACTGGAGTAATGATGCTGAAAATGAAATATATTAACCTAGAAAAAGTAATTTAAAATGTAGTTTATATATAGTGTGTATTTCATAATGTTATTGTCAAATAAGTGCATCTTTGGCACATTCTTAGAAATTTTTGCACAGACAAGCACCTTTGAGTTATTTTTTCAATATGGGCACATTGGTGAGTGACCCTGAATGACCTTTGTTTTTTTTTCTGGGATTAGTTGTTGGGTTTTCCCAGTGGTGTAGCATGCTTTCACAGGTCTTGATCTCCATTAGAAGGGTAGTAGTATAGATATTGATTCATATTAATTGTGTGTCATGAGACCGTTATGTGCTTCTGACCTGGTCACCAGCGTTCCCACGTTTCACATGAGCCAGCTTTGGCAAGGCTGCAGTCAGATGACCTGGGTATTTTGTAGCATTGTGACATCAGTGGCTGAGGATTTAGAGTGCTCCTACTGGTCACTCTTAAAGCTACAGTACCTCATTTGACACACTCAAGTGCTCCAAAATTGCTGTGGTGATTCATGAAAGACCCTGTGAATGACCAATTTGGATGCTAAAATAAATATTGAATTTACTGGATGCTTAAAGCAATCATAAGGGGCAGTAGTTTCCCCCACAGTTTTATGGAATTCAAAAATAAAGAGCTCTTTAGTGTGTCAGCTCAGCAGTTTAGAATAGGAGGATTTCACCAAGACATTTTCATGCCACCTTCGTAGATAGTCAAAGACTTTCAGAGTCAGCACAACCTTTACAACCTTGAGGTTTGGATTGTCTTTTTTTAAATACATTTTACAGCCCCCTTAGTCCTCAGGTTTAGAGAGTGTGCTTCAGTAAGCTTAAGCTAATTGATTAGGCTAACATAAATATTAGTGATTATTAGTGGCCTGCAGATCCTAAATTGCCCCAAACAGAATGACGAGTCACTAACCTGCTGATCTTAATCCCATTCATCCCTTGTCTGATGCTTGTGCTTGAACTGCCTTGGGCTCCACTAAGTGGCTTGGGAGGGATCTTCCATTCAGAGAGCCAGAGACTCATTTACGTGCCCTCGGGGGTCAGCAAAAGGCCTCTTGGTTGGGTCTTTGGCAGCCAACCTGCTGTCAGTGTGGAGACTGCTTGCTGTAAGCTTGAAGGAACCCCGCTTTGGGCTGTCACCTGCCATTTGCAGTAAGCATCTTTACCCCACTCATCTACTCAGTGTAATGGCATTGTGGTTATCAATTAGGGCTCTATAAATATACACTAGAGATTGGATTGGACCAGTTTTACCCTGGAGACAAACTTCACTTCGTCCGTGTCCAGAGACCTGCACTTTCTTTTTTACACTTATAATCATGTGATTTCATTATTCAAAAATATCTTATGTTCTTTTGTCTCTTGTGCTTGACTCTATAAGTGTACAGCATGTCTTTGTCAAAGTTTTTAAATGGTATCTTTTTTAAATTACACTAGAATACAATGGAAATAACACTTATTTTTGAAGGTTATGTACAGTTTGTACTATGATCACTGCAGTTGTGATGTAATTTTCTGAATACATTTACTTTTATTTATTTACTGGTTGATATATGATATTTAAAAGTCATACTCATTTCCCCATTTATATTAGCTTTGGCATCATCTTTTTTTTTTAAATACTAATAATTTAAGTACATTGTTATTTGTAGTCTTTAGCTAATTTAAAGAGGAATTTCACATCATAGCCTAATGTACAGTATGAAAAATGTATGTCAAAATTGACTTGATTTTTGTTTTTAGTGTTTTATTTATTACATTTTTTATTTAGATAATTTAGATAATTAGATAATTTGTGTGGAGATCTATTGTTTTGTTTTTTTCCCCCTCAAAATCTCTCCTTTTGTGTTAGTAAGTCACAGTTTTGGAACGGCATGAAGTAATATAAACAATGACAGAATTTTTCTATTTGATAAAAAGAATTTCTCTTTAAGTTTAGAGGTTTGTTCAAATATCAAATCCCACATATGCACAGTAGTTTTACTGTGTAGTATAGTAAGTATTGTAAACTATATTAGTATAGTAAACAAGTACCACTAATTTGAAAATAGTTTTGTGTCCTGTATGCGTTTTTGAGCGATTATATAGAAATATACAGTAGATAAATCTCTTATATATATACCCTTGATGCATATAAGAGTGTTTGAAAACTGCATCAAATAAATCTTGTCAGATGGGTTTTGGGGCAGGGAAGGGGGGGCTTTGCATCCACAGTTTTTGCCGACGTTACTAATCAGTTATTCTCAGCTTTTGGTCAAGCCGCTGCCTCGCCTGTCAATCAGGGTTACAGGCGCGGAGGCAGGAGCTGTTTGGCCCAGTACATTTGAATGTTGACATTAAAATTCCACACTGCAAAATTGTGTACAAATTGGAGCTTGGCGGCCTAAATTTAGATGCAGCAGAACAGAAGTGCACTGGATTCTGTCAGTCAAGGAAGTGTCGACGCCTCACATTTAACGCGACCCGCCTAGTTGCCACTGTTTTTGACCGGTTTCGCATCCTGCGAGCTGGTTCGCCTGGAGTGTGTGATTCGGTGGATAGGACAAAGAGACGGCAATCAGTGATGAATATGTGATTTGAGATGATGAAGATGCCTGGGAAGGAGGAGGAGGAGGATGAGGAGGGGGGTCTCATTATCTCACTCTAATCAGGGGACATCCAGCTAGGCAAAGAGGACTGATTAAAAAAGACTCCTCATCATAACACAAGAGCATCGTTTGGCTGAGGCTTATAGGCTTGTTGTGAGTGAGGACCAATGTTAGTCAACCGCAATCAAGAGCAAGAGGCCACTACACAGTTCATCAGAGACCTAGAGTAAACAAATAAAAAAGCAGACCGCTCGGTTCGAGAGAAGATAATGCTGGGAAGGGGAACTCTCCGCAGGAAACGCGTCAGGTGTTTTGAGAGGAGCTTGATCATCTATCCCCCATTCCTCTGTCTCTGTTCTTTGTTGAACTCCACGTCCCATCAAGTCATCTGTCAAACAGCGCTCTCCCGCTCGTCCCCCTCCCCTGTCGGAATATAACTTGATTTGGTATGTCTGTATCCCTGCGATTGTCCTGCGCTCTGATAAGGATCCATGTTTTCAGGGAGGGTTTGGTTGCGCCGCATCTAATGAAAGATCTTAATTAGATCCATTTGTGCCCAAAGGAGAGTAGATGCAATATTAAATTGTCACTCCTATCACATTCCTCCAATTTAGGCTGCAGGATACGTCTCGATCCATTTTATTTTGCCGCAGATAAATGGTGAACTTTGCTGTCACTACTACCTCCTGCATTCTCCCTCTCATCTTCAGCAGAGAGCGAGAGACTCTTCTTCTGGAAGAAAAACATCTTCCTTATATATTATAAAGCATTAGAAAACTACTTTGCCTCCCAATTCCACTCTTTGTGCAGCACATAAAATCGTATCTTTCTGATTTCAAATCCAAATTGAAGCCTTCCTGATAGTCTTGGTCTTTTAAGTGTCATCAAATTCTGCGTCGTTGTCCTTGAAAATTACTTTTTTTTTAACCTAAAAAATATTTGTTGAAGTTCCCATGGCAAGATGTAAGTTGTTCTTTTTATTATTACATATTCAGTAAGCATTATTTGATTTATTCGGCTGTAAATTTTTTATCAAATTAAATATGTAAAATACTCAATACAATTAAAATGTGCCATAATTGATCTCTAAATTGTGTTAAAGGGGTCATGAGCTATTTTCCTTTTCAATTTTGACCCCCTCTTTCGAAGACTCAGTTTTGATAGGCGTACCGCAATTAGCCCAAGACTTAGACGTAAACGCCCACTGCTATGATTGGATAACAGTTTTGCATATTAAAATAATTTTCAACGTCCCTACTGTCATTACATGTGTGGAATTGTTTTGAAAACTTCCGATGTTGAAAAATATCTCATTACATAGTTAAAACATTTGCCAAAAATGTAAAACATTTATGCGTATTACTTATGCTTTATAAGTCTTGGTTGTGGCAAATAAAGTTTAAGGACTTGGAGTTATCTCAGTTATAATTGACAGGATGATTCCCAGCGTTATGAATGAATGTGCCATTGTTTGTCACACTGTTGTTGTTAGGCTATTCATAGTTCAGGCTTTTCGATAAAGTGAAAAACGTATACATTGTCATTTGCAGTGTTTTTTTTTAAATAAAATGAAAAGTGTAATGTCTAACTGATGACAAAACAGAAAATGTCGCTCACTGAGGATTTTATTCAGTATTACAGCGAATGGCTTAGATCAAAATAATATCTAAAAGCTGCATTCTCTATGGGCTTTCTTCCACATCTGGGAATCTCCCGCTTTAACCCCATAAGCGTATATACATTATACAGTATAAATAGTTCATAAATATCAAGCGATCTGTATCAGACAAAGCAATAGTGACACATAGTAAAAACACTGGTACTCACACTTGTGTGTTGCAACATACTGTCGGATCCAATGTATTTGGCACTGCATCATCTGTTATTTTCGGTCTCTCTGAAAAGCCTGCAACTGTGTCTTGTT
Organism: Scardinius erythrophthalmus; assembly: GCF_964197995.2. Classification (NCBI taxonomy): domain Eukaryota; kingdom Metazoa; phylum Chordata; class Actinopteri; order Cypriniformes; family Leuciscidae; genus Scardinius; species Scardinius erythrophthalmus. The sequence continues at coordinate 22,575,089 of NC_138227.1, read as the reverse complement.
TGAAATCAAACTCGCAGTAAAATGAAGTGAACATGAACAGTGTCTTATGACGTGATCTGACTGGAACTTAAAAATGCACGCTTCCCATCCAATAAATAACAATAAGCTTTGTGCTTTTTCAAATTCTGTCCATTTTACTACAAAAAATGTATAACAAATTATTGTTAAATGTGTTAAAAAAAAGTTAACTGTGCCGTGACAGATCGCACATAAATATATGCACATTTTAATTATCATTTTTAATGTTCTTCAGTATATAGGCTAATGCATGTTTGAATAAATCTGTCACGTTGACAGCCATCATTTAAGCTTAAGCTAGTTGAGACCTGATTACTGTACTAAGATTGGATTACTGTACCTGATATATATACAAATAATCGATATCGAATTGCAAGCTTGTGAATCCAAATGGGATTGAATCGTGAAATTTGTGTCAATACCCAGCCTAGCAAAGACTGTGGTTTTCCACAGCGTGGCTCTTTAACGTCCTTTAATCCTCAGAGGCATCGCTATTGTTTTATTGAGTATTCCTGTGTTTGTGTCTGTCTTGTATTTACTACTACATGACATGTTTGAATCGGTGGGTGGGGCTAAAGAGGCAATGATGTAGAAGCAGGCGTTGATCTTCTGCAGAGGCAGTCTTTTGTCGCACTATAACGTAATAATGTGACAAAATCCGAAACAAGTCGTTTTATGAGCTGGATTTCAATAAAAGCTGTTTTTTGGACTAACAAGGAAGTTTTGAGTTCTGAAGCGTACAGGGTGTTTTTATAGTACAATGTTTTTATATGTCAAAAGGTCAAGGGAAATTAAATTTCTCTATTCATTACCCCTTAGACAGGCCTATTAATGGTCCGTAATTATTATTCAGTATGACATTTCTGATCATACTGTGAGCGCTATAAGGCATTAGCCTGCACACATCTAAAGGAGGCTCTTTTAGTCATCACCTCTTATCGCTTGTTTGAGCACTGGTAGAAACCTGCAGCACGACTTGCATCTAGAAACATTCTGGCAGCTGACATTCCCCCTCGCTAGAGGAAGGCAAGAAATGTTCTCTAGGCATGCCGAGTCGCATCAAGCAATGCTGGTGGAAGATGACAGGGGCTGAAACCGCAACATCAGCAGACGACTAAGAGCAACAAACTCGGCTGCTCTGCATAAATTTATACGCGCAGTATCTCTAAACACACTGCTTATACTCTATCACACCTAGCGCCGATACTTTCTTATATCTCAGCTCTCCTGCGAGACGTGCTCTTTCATATTCATAGATTTTCACGGCTGAATTTTTAAGGTCTTACGATAGCAAGTTTCCCCGATATGTCGTCACTTCGCCAGACGTTTCCCTGTCCCTTCGCAAGGTCCACGGATTTCTCTTTTCCTTAGAATATACTTACACCTCATTATGTTTTTTTTCACCCTTTTAATTTGTTTGAAACATCTTTTCCCATTTCAACTATGTTAAAGGCTCCCCCCCACAATGCCTGACAAAGAGTGATTTCAAATTTGTATGGATAATGAGAGGCTGCAGAAGGAGGTGTGAAAGTTAAAACTGCGAATCCCTCAGCAGCAAGCAAAGTTAAGGGACCGTTCCTCTCGCTGGAACACGCGACTCAGGATGATTCAGGACGAGCTATAGCTATTGTACCCGACACCTCTTAGTCACCAAACATTAAGGTACCTCGGTACCTCTCCCTCATGACTCGCACTTTATTCCCACGGATGTCTTAAAAACAGAACTGTGTTTTTGGAAAGCTGGCATGTCAGAAATGGCAGAGAGAAACAAGGACAAACCGGAGATGCTCAGGAAGGATAAATCCCGTAATAAAGGGTTGTCTGACAAGCTATCTGCTTTTCTTATCTAAGTGGAGGCTAATCAAATTGTACGTTTGGTAGCTTGTTGTGTGTTTTTTAATGATTATTTATTTCAGGCCTTCAGGGTCACAAAACCACTCTTATTTTGCAAAAGAATCATGCTTCCTGTCATCGTCTTAGTCATTATTGCATCCAAGCTGGCACTTTGAATGCTAATGGGTTAGCCGTGTTAGCGGCGTCAGCAGCACATCGTGTTCGTGAGGCATATCTGCTCGTCGCATCTCGAGAGAAGTGTGCGAGAGAGCTAGCACGGACAGAGCAAAGGCCTGCTGTTTTCTCTTGTCACTATGGAGAGAAATGGACAGAGTAATTGCGTTGTTCCAGGGCCTGAGGAATCCCATCAGCCAGGAGCTGGTGCTGTCAGAGGACATAAAGATGCCACTAAAAACTTAACTCTCCACTGACACGTTGGGCGGCTCGGGCCTGCACAAAACGACAGGGGAAAAGACAGACAGATTAACCATGGTGGGGTGCAGATGAGAGCGAAAGTGCTTTGGAGAAGGTTTGGGAAACGGCCAGCTGAGATGAGGGCTGAGTGTGCCTGTTGCCAAGATTGTGTATGATGGATGTGAATGAAGTCGAAATAAATGCTCAGGGTTGCTTAATTCTTTCGTCGTCTACTCCGCTCTGGGAAACACCAGGGGTTTGCTAGAATGCTCAAATGAAGCTTATTTTCTCTCATTGTCAATAAGTGCCCCTTTTTTGGCCATTATTATAGACTGAGACCATAGGATGGGACATGAAATTATGGGGAGAAAGAATAGGGAATGAGTTCATTGATCTATAAAGCAAGGTGATACTGGTTTAAGATCCATCCATCCCTCTCTATGTATATCTATCTGTTTGCATCCATTCATCCATCCCTCTCTCTGTATATCTATCTGTATGCATCCATCCATCCCTCTCTCTGTATATCTATCTGCATCCATCCATCCATCCCTCTCTATGTATATCTATCTGTATGCATCCATCCATCCCTCTCTCTGTATATTTATCTGCATCCATCCATCCATCCATCCATCCATCCATCCATCCATCCATCCATCCATCCATCCATCCATCCATCCATCCATCCATCCATCCATCCATCCATCCATCCATCCATCCATCCATCCATCCATCCATCCATCCATCCATCCATCCATCCATCCATCCATCCATCCATCCATCCATCCATCCATCCATCTAAATGTGTACCTGTAAGACCTGTAATACTTGGATTAAATTGATTTTTTAACTTTCAACAGCCACATTAACACATTAATAAGTTTTAATGTCTTGTTAAGTTTTCCATTTCTAGATAAAATATACGCTTATTGCTTTTAATTTTATTGTAGATTATATACATTTATTTGAATTTCAATTTGATTTTGAAATTCAAATTTGAATTCTGCACTTTTCTTTATTTTTTTTTTCAAATTCAATGATTGAACTGGAATTTAAAAGGCATTTGTGATTTACATAGTTACAATAGTTCCCAACCATCATCACAATAATTGTCTTCCAGATTTTTTGTGTGCACAATGTAGGTCAAATTTGAATCTGTGTCTCCCACATGAACGCTTTAAAACATTGGGATCATCTGCTGCATCACAGCTCTGACAATAAGCACACATTTAATAGAAATCCACACAAGTCTAACATAGGTGGGAATTTGACAAGTTTCTTCTCTTTGTTAACTTCAAAAAGGGCTTAACATTGCCTGAGGAGCTCTCTTGTTAGCCGTTATCATTGCCCTATATGATAGGTGGGCTATTTGATCTCAGCGCACCAGCTCTCAGCACAATTAACGTTTGCTGCATGAAGAGAAGTCGGGTCTCGGAGCTCCATATATCTCTCCAGCAGGGAGAGTTAATTGTGTTTTGAAAAATGGGCCTTGTTGCACGAATGCGACCTCTACTACTGTCTGTTCTCACCGGTTTGAGATCCCGCCTTGCTCAGAGACTTCCAACTTTCTGACACCTTTTGTTTGTAACTCAATTAGAGTGTCTTTGAAGGTCTATTCGAGCAGCTCGCTCTGCGTGGTTTTCCTCTGAAACTTTCCTGTTCCAGTTTTCTTAAATGGACTGGGGTATTGTGTATTGGGTCTTCGCAACACAAGAAAAACACCATTCACAGCTCAGGTGTTTCTGTTAGTGTGAAACCAAAAAGTGTCAAGCCTGAAATGCTGAGAGAGAAAGGACAGGTATAGCAAGCAGCGTCGGGCATTGCAAGCTAGGTGTTACCCGTTCCCCAAGCACACTCTCACAACTCAACAAATCACACAGTACCTCCTCTTCAATCTCCCTGTGGGACACAAAACCCACAACCGGTCATCTCCCAATTCCCTCTTTTCCAGCTTCCTCTTTGTCTCCTGTGCGTTTGAAGTCCTCTGAAGTGCTTTCACATGGGCCTAATCTCGTGTCTTCTTCTCTTCTCTTCCAGATGGTCACAAGAACAAAGAAAATATTTGTAGGCGGATTATCAGCTAACACAGTAGTTGAAGATGTGAAGCAGTATTTTGAACAGTTTGGCAAGGTAAGATCTCATTTTTCTTTTTCCCTTTGGCTAATTTCATGGAGAGATGTTTGCATATGATGAGAAACGCTGTCCCTCAACAAACTCTTTCATGTGAAGACTTTCAAACAGGCTGTTTGAGATGTGGCCATTTGGAGATGAAAGACCAGTATTCGCCTGGTCTCTGTCGCCACTGGCTGAAGTAGCCAACACCTTTTGCTTAAAGCTGCTGTATAATCATTTTAATGTTAAAATACTTTTCCTAACTCAGATTAATATGCACGGACAACTAGAGTAGCAAGCCACCAGTATGTTGACTTACCTGAAAACTCTGCATTGAACATTGCTGAGCTGGTCTAAACATTTATTCAACCAAATGGTGTGCTTGGACCTGCCTAGGGTTGAGTAGTGATACAGATTGCCCAATTTGATTCTGATTCACAAGCTTTCAAATCTATTTGGTTCAATTCCATTTTTGATTTGATTCAGTTATGTCCATTTTGCTAACATATTCATTATATATGGAAATAAAACCTCCCTCTTCTAATGATGTGTATACAGGGAAGTGTTTCAAACTGATTCAAACTGGCAACTTGTCTTTTTGAATTTAAAAGAATATTTTGAATTTATAGAATCAATCTATAATTTTTGTGCTGTATGTTTTTGAATCACTTAAAGAACTTAATCATAAGAGTCTTTTGTTAAGGAAATCAAGCTACAATGTTCATGCAGTGTAGTTTTGATTCACTTAAAATAAATCATAATAGTCATTTGTTTTGGAAATCAAGCTACAGTGCTGTTTGTTTTGAATAACTAAAAATAATTGGCTCATAAGAGTCATTTGTCATTTTAATGTATAAACTGAGAATAGGCATAGAGTAAAAAATTTATGTTGGGCTTTTATGAATCAGTATCAAGATTATTGAAATAAGCAATTGAAAAAGAAATGTTTTTACCCAGTCCTACCTTGACATGTTTTTCCAAGCTTGATATCTACCTTACGCATGCAGATGATTGATAGATAACCCATATCTTTGTGTAGCCCAGGTGAACTTTTCTATTTGCTGTGTGATATGACTTTGAGTAAGTTCACTGTTTCTTTCTATTTCAGGCTCTGTATAAATACCTAGCTCCATTTGTTTGTAATCAGCTGTGTCTGAGTGGACCTAACACACACTTGACTTGATTGAAGGGCTCAATTATGCAGATGTTTTACTTGCCCTGTGCTGTATGTCTTGCCCTGGGGGTGTTTTCAGCAGCGCCAGCGCTGGCAGTAGACAACCGCTAAATCATTGTGATTAAAGGAACGACGGAGGATTTGTAGCTTCTTAGGTCACAAGACTATATTAGTCTTAACACAGCCCGGTTTATTGAGGCATACTTGTCTGCATCCTTACGTAAAGCTGTAGATCGTTATTTTGAATGGGCAGCGTGATCCAATAACGCTAAAGACCTCAGCGCTCAGTGTCTCGTTGTTTATAAGTTGCGAATCAAATGCAGTGTCTAATTAAGTGTCTGTCTCCGAAGACAAGAAAATTACAAATTGACCATCCGTTGGATACACACTTGTGAGTAAAGGCGAAATAAGCCTTCAAAGTGACTTGCTAGAAGGTTGGATGCTCATTTGCTGCAAACTCTTGATGACTCTGCAAGTCCGCCCACCTGGAGGTTTTGCCACACTGTGGTGTCAGTTGAGCTGATACCCGGAGGTTTGTGTGTGTGCATAGGGGCGTGTGTGCAGGCCAATTAACAGTGTCTCCTGGCGAGCAGTAGGTAGTGAGAGAATGAGGATCCTGGGAGGAGAGCAGGTGGCATGGGGCAGCAGGGTCACAGGATCTGTCTCCTTAGAAGCTGTGTTCTTCCTGAGCACTTTTTCTGTGCTATGACAGCTTACACACTCGTGCACACACACATTTAAGGGGCACTGAGGGGCATTTATTGCACAACACTGCAGAATTAAGATTTTAAAAGCCTTTCCACAAAGGCTCTTTGAGTTAGATCCACTTTTCATTAGCATGCAGTCATTTCGTGCTAATGCGGAATGTTGCCTTTTTTTTTTTAACTTTCAGAGGAAGGCATGCCTAAATAATTTCAGTTGTTTCCTCCGAAACATTTTATGTGTTAAGACAACAGACTTGTCATGGTTTGATTTAAAATCTCACTGATATTTTGCACATTCTTCGTGATGTGAATGTAAAAGACCGCCTCGCTCCCTTCATAAACCTTCATGTGCCCTAATTACATAGTATGGCTTATGCTTAGTCATAGGTTTATTGTAATCGGCTTGGAGTAGATCTCCAAACAAAGTACACTTATTCTGCTAAGTTGAAACAACTCCTATTTACTTCATTACCAACCTCCCTTACACTCTCTCTCTCTCTCTCTCTCTCTCTCTCTCTCTCTCTCTCTCTCTCTCTCTCTCTCTCTCTCTCTCTCTCTCTCTCTCTCTCTCTCTCTCTCTCTCTCTCTCTCTCTCTCTCTCTCTCTCTCTCTCTCTCTCTCTCTCTCTCTCTCTCTCTCTCTCTCTCTCTCTCTCTCTCTCTCTCTCTCTCTCTCTCTCTCTCTCTCTCTCTCTCTCTCTCTCTCTCTCTCTCTCTCTCTCTCACTTTAGTGTTCGCTGTGCTGTTGTGGCCAGGATTTAGTTTCATTAGGCCTGAGAGTTGTTTCCAAGCCAGTGCTCTGCCACAATCAGGCCTTTATGCCTCCTCTGTCCTGGTTCCCATATCGGCCTGGGTGAGAGCCAACTTCTACCATTTCAGGGGCAAAATTTTAACCTCCTGCAGTCCCAGATATGCAATTCGTCATTGGAAGCACGTATAATATACAATATCCAATTAAAAAATAAATACTTAAATATTTAGATATTTTTATATTATTCTATTATTTATATTATTAAAAAAATATAAATAATATTTTCTATAAAACATATATATATATATATATATATATATATATTATGTGTATAGGTAAAAAATATTATTACAAAATATTGTACTGATATTAATTATATTATTTTGAAATAAGTTTTAGATGTTTTAGAGACAACTGAAATGGCAATTGCAGTTTATTCTGACACATTTCATAGTGAGTAGGAAAATAATTAATCATTATATAATTTTTCCACAAAAGTCCACATGGCTTTGGGTTACATCTTGTTTCACAAGCAGAGAATTTTTATCTGAAGGTGACTAGGGACATTTATTTAGAAAGTGAATAAGGTCAATTTTGGTTTCATGTTGTCCTTAAAAGTGAGAACTTGAACTAAGAATTGTGTATTATCATGTTGCCGTAATGAAATATCAGAGTTTTCTCTTTCTCTCAGCTTCAATTTTCACTGAGGACAGTGGGCTGCCTGTAATGACTGCATCCCGAGCACTCACTGTTAGTTAATTTAGCATACCTGGTGAACCGCTAACATTTAATAACGGCATTCGATTTACCTCAGGCTCGGGTAATAAAAACAGTGCACTGCTCTATTTGCAAGCCTCACTGCATCACTGAATCCTTAAAGTCTGATTTGATAAGCTTGTTTAACGAGAGGTGTTTGTGGATTTGGTGTGAAGAGTTTATTTCAGACACATTTTCCTTGTGTACACTGTGAGACTGTGGGAACATGACAGCGTATCAGTAGTGAGAGTAATGGCGGCCATCCAAAGTTGCCTTAAAGATGCACCGTCTTCCTTCCAATGTTAGTTCCTTTACGATTCTTTAGGTGTATTTTTCTCACCATTGTCCTTCAGCTTGAACATTTCATGCCTGGCGCTTTGTGAAGCTGCTTTAAGACAATCTCAATGCTTAAATCACTATATAGCTAAATTGGATTGGTTAAAGTTGCTGTGCATAAGCAAATAATAAAGATTAGCAAAAGCCTCTGGACTGTTTAAAAACAGGGATAAGATTTAACATCACACCGTTGCTTATGCTATATGTAACGGTTGTGTTCTGTGAATTTCCACTTCCTAAATTTAGTTTGGAGTTTTTTCAGAGTGTGCAGCTTCAGCTTCGTGAGCATTTCATGGTTTATTTTCTTTTAATGTCTTAGCAGGAACTTCATTGTCTGGGCAGAGATGTGTTATTTCTCATCAAAAGGACTGCCTTCCTCCATAAGAGTAGCCAGGGAAGTGTCCTCTATTCACTGTGAGGGTTAGCAGTAAATCCCCACGGACTTATATGCAGCCCGTAGCCCTTAAATGTTCTCCACACATCAGTGGCCTTGCACACAAGTGGGAAGTCACTAACAAAAGGTAGAAATTCTTAAGGGCGGCTGAAATAGTCAATCATGGGCTCCCCGCTCTCCAGTGCCCTCTGGAGTGAAGGGAGAAAACAAATGAGAAGCTAGTGAGGGATGAAAAGGGAAGGTAAGGGGGAAAAAGCAGCTTTTGAACTGGTTGGGATTAGTTTTAAGATGATGCGCTCTCTCTAGACTCCTCCCTTCCTCTGTTCTCGTCTTCCTGTCTCCCTCCCTTCACTCATCCTCAGCAATCCGAGCCCACACCTGTATTTGTTTCGCTACCGAGTCTTTAACAAGGTCTCAAAATGGCTTTCACAGAGCTTGTGTTAACCAGTGAAACCAAATCTTCTTGTGAAGATTGAAAACACAATTGATTTTGGGCAGGGCTGAGGTCGCCGGCCCAGACCTCACTCTCTTTCCGCCTCTGTATGCTCTGACGCGCCTTGAGATTGATCTCTATCCTTCTTTAATTCCTTTTTTCCCCTCCATTGTTTATCTTGGCTGGACACACATCCAAAATGTCCGAAGTGTGTTCTCCCTCTCCAAGGAAGTTTATAATATTTAGAAAGAGCTCTTTCCAATCATCTTAATGGTGATTGCTCAGCTGACACGCAAGTAGCGACTTCCCTGAGCTGTGACATCAGTCAGCAGATAATATAAAACTTTTAGTCTCCAAAAGTCTTAATTACTGGAAACACATCTATTATAATATTAAGAAAGTTTCTGTTGCTTGTGAACTTATTTATTTTTCCAGAATACATTCACTTTTATTATGAAGGATTTGGTGTCATTTTAAAAATAAGAATTAAGAACAATTGAAAATATTTTATTCTTCATTTATTCTTAAATTGTCTATATTTTTTATATATATTATATTTAATATAAAATAATTGTGTATTTCAAGATTATATAAAATGTGTATATTATATAAAATGTGTATATTAAAGGGTTAGTTCACCCAAAAATGAAAATTCTGTCAGTAATTACTCACCCTCATGTTGTTCCAACCGTGTAAGACCTTCGTTCATCTTCGGAACACAAATTAAGATATTTTTGATGAAATCTGAGCCATGTCTCACTCCTCCACAGGCTGCTATGTGGCCGAAACTTGCTGGCCCAGAAAAGTTATTAAAAAGATCGTTAATATAGTCCAGGTAACTCCAGTGGCTCAATCTTAAGTTTATCAAGCGACGAGAATACTTTTTGTGCGCAAAAACAAACAAAAATAACGACTTTATTCCACTTTTCATTTCTTTCTCTCTGGGCCTCGTAGTGTTTTTGCGCTGCGCGTCTGTGTTGCACGTCATCACGCATCACACACATGACCGGCGTCGGCCAATAGTGAGCCTACGTGGTGACGTGTAACACAGACGCGCTGCGAAAAAACACTACGCAAACCAACTAGAGGTCGAGAGAGAAGGAAATGAATAGTGGAATAAAGTCGTTATTTTTGTTTGTTTTTGCGCACAAAAAGTATTCTCGTCGCTTGATATACTTAAGATTGAGCTACTGGAGTCACTTGGACTATATTAACGATCTCTTTAATAACTTTTCTGGGCAAGCAAGTTTCGGTCACATAGCAGCCTATGGAGGAGTGAGACATGGCTCAGATTTCATTAAAAATATCTTAATTTGTGTTCCGAAGATGAACGAAGGTCTTACGCAGTTGGAACAACATGAGGGTGAGTAATTACTGACAGAATTTTCATTTTTGGGTGAACTAACCCTTTAAAGATGTAGTACTTTTTTAATGCATAAATTGATGATTGATTCCTTATTCGTATTGTTAAGTGGCACTAATTTTCCTTAATATTGACTTGGAAGCAGATTAATGTATTTACAGCATCTGCCTGCTAACCAGTCAAACTTTGCCCCCATAGTCCTCGTCTTCTTTCTCAACATCCCCAACGTTTTGGGTGTTCTAATTGTGCATGAATGCCGTGGTACGTATTTGTAATGAAAGCTTAATATTTCTTCTTTCATGGCAGAATGCGCTAGGGACCTGTCTTGTAGCAGTTGGTGTGTAAATGATCTTTAAAACATTTTGCTGAAGGAAAAATAAAACTCAGGGTACCCAGAAGATTTCCCCTCAGTTGTCGGAGCGGCTCAGAAGCTTTCAACCCAGCGACTCGCTCACGGTTACGGGCTCTAAAGCGCAGGCGGCGAGATCTAGCTTAGCAGGACTGTTTGAAAGAAAAATGAGACAAATGATTTAACACTCTCCCTGACCTTTGTTTGCTCTAAGTATTGGCTGTGTTTCCAGGAGTCAAGGGGGGATGATTTTAAAACGCCCACTGGAGAATTGGAAGTTAAACTGCTTCTTGGCAATGATTTCCATTTTGATTCCACTCTTTTCTTTATCGTCTCCTTAAGTCTGTAGTTCAGCAGTACATCTTGTTGTTCAGGACCTCCCCAGAGAACATCATTTATAAACTTGTGGTGATGGATTGGCCTTAGTTTAGCTGCCTTGTATGCACCAGAAGGCCCCTGTGCTTTTACCTTATACCCATCAGAAGGCTAGTTTTTGTCTTTTATAGCATTATTTACCTGGACGTCTTTAAATCACGTCGTCCAATGGAAAGAGCTTGACCACATTTGGCTAACTTAATCACTCTAATCACTCTCTGTTAATTGCTTTTTCCTCGTCAAAGTCCCTGTGCTCTAAGATGATTTAGAGGGCACGAAAGCTGGAATCAAGGTCTTGTAGATGTCGTCAGAGCTGTGGCGACGCAACGTTGCATCATACGGGCTGGCTTTATCTTCGACTCTGAAAATAAAAATGTGTTTTATGTGCTTTATGTATTTAGATTATCTGTAACAGATGGTTTGTTAACGTTTAAGTGCAAATTTGAGGTATAGGCCTAACATATTTAAGCTATATTTAATTAGTGTTTGGTTAAGATGCATTTAAGCTTGAGGTTTGCAAATAGCGGTATACCATTTACATTGTCCTTTTAGTTTTGATTATAATCTTTAATTATAAGAACATTTTGGAATTTAGTAAGTCAGTCATCTGTATAATCTTGCACATATGCATACAATGTCTTTGCCCCCTCATGTATTGCCTTACTTTTTCCTCTTTTTTTTTGGATTGCTTTCAACCTGTTTTCCACCTGTGCTTGTGTTATCAAAGTAAATCTTCAAACAGGGTCTCTTTTTAAGCATAGATTGCCTTGATTGCCATTGAACTGAGTCACTGGGATGGATAGGCGTCCAGGGCTGGTCACATTTGTTTAAAAGGACCAGCCGTTTTTTAAGAAGATTGACCGTGATTGAGGAGGATTTTCAGGCCTTTCTAACATGAGCAAATCTCTGAGAGATAGCGAGCCTCAAACCGCAGGCTATTTTAGGTTGAAGAGAAAGGCAGAAGCTGAATGAAGAGGTAAAATGCTTCTCTGAGATTGTCCACAATTTGAAGGTGTTTGTTTTTTTGGGTCAAAAGATCTGCTTTGGCTTCAGCTCAACTTTCTGCATTGAGTGGCACTATCAGATCAGCTTTGGCCGCTCCCACTGTGCCTGAACAGCCACAGGCCGCACCGGCCGATTGCGATCTTTTCCACCACTCCCTAGGCACAGAGTGCACCAATTAAATCAGCTCCGTGCTCTATTAGGATTTAACCGGGAAAAAAGGGACCCATTTCTATAGAGACCATGACATTTCCAATCCCCCTACTGGCACCACCCGTTCACCTGTGGAGATAGCCTTGGAGTGGTAATAACTTTTGACTCAGGGGGGCTTCTGTGATCTTCAAGCTTCCAAGATGTGGCCTCAAATAAGCCTCCACCTGCCAGGCCGGCTCTTAGTGAGAGAGGCACCTCTGTGTCCCGTTGCGCTGTGAGCTCACAGGAAGTCTGCACCGGGCTGATATTCCACAAAGCTGTCCAGGAGCATAGAAGCAAAAGCAGGTTTTGAGTGACAGCTTCCTTTCACTCTCAAACGTGACAGTTGGAAAACAGGATTATCACAGCGTAATTCAGACCGTGGTCCGTTGTGAACTTTGAGAGGAGCTTTTTGGTGATTATTTTTTTTAAATTCTCCTTTGGCGGAGAAGATTGATACGCTCGTAGTTTTCTCATCAGCTCAAAGAGGCGGATGCGAAGAAACGAGAACATTTAAATGCTCAGCATGAAAACAGTCAGTGTGAGCTCGAGAGAAAGACGCGGCGATGAGAGAGAAATTATAACTAGAGTTGTCTCTCCTCAGCGTCCCTCCAAAATCTGATTGGGCTGACAGCATGGGTGCTTATTTGGCGCAGGGCCATCTGAACGCTAACACGCTGTTACACGTCGTGCACGAGTAACATAAAAAAAAGCACATAAAACAATGTCCCATTGGGATAACTACCTCTCCCACTCAGAATGCTTTGAAAGCTTTAAATGGCCTTCTTTCGGTCCCCCTCTCTCCTTCCACCTTATGCTCACTAGAAGGTACAGCTTGTTTTTTTTTCTCCCCGCAGCTTGATGCAAAGCTTTAATGAAGCCTCAAAGGTATTGGGCATCATATACAATTATCAGGCTTACACTGCGAAGAATGGCTGTATAACGTACGCTAGAGCTGCGTAGGGGCTCTAGTGGACCGGTTCCAAGTGGTGTGAGGGAGAGATAGGAAAAGAGACACATAAGATGGAAGAAAAGGCCTCATCCGCATATAATTAGACCGAATTTGCTCAGAGACTCAGCCTTTCTTAAAGGGCATGTCCTCTCAGATGAGTGTCAACAACTGTGGGGTTCTGCTGTGTTGCCTCTGTAGATGCAGAGATAGAGGCGGGGGAGGCGAGAAGGATAAATGGATGAAGCAGATTGGATTGATAAATATATTCGGCACATGCTGGCACACATTGCACGCGCATGTGTGCACGTTAGCGAGCTCTTCATGACTGTTTGTGCTGTTTGAAGCGAGCAAGCAAGGAAGCCTTGAAGGACTCTCCAGGCTGCAGTGCTAATTAACTCAAATGCCAATGCATTACCTGGCTGCTTTCTTTGTTTTTGTTTTTTAACAAACTCTCATGCCGCCCCACTCCATGGGCCCGGGTCAGGCATAATACGTCATTGGAGAGCACAGTAAGGTTGATTTTGCACCGTGGGGGTTGTGGGTTTTTTGTCGCTTGAGATGGATCCCGTGGAGTAGTGTAGCGAGAGGCCAAGGTTAAGTAGTCCCTCACCAAATGCATGAAGATGGGTCCGAGACGGGATGAACGGGAATGAAAGAATGGAAATATTTAGAGCTTTTGTGCATCAAATTTGTATATTTAGTTAAACAAGCAAATGTACCTTCTGCAATGAGTAAATCTTTACACCTCTAAATCATAAATAAAGTTTTTTGTCAGGTTCTAATTGGATAGATATACCACATGCGCCAGAACGAGTTTGGGCCAACCCTTCCGTATTTTAATGACAAACACATTTGCAATGACAGATATATATACAGTATACTAGACTTCAGGAAATGATACTTCCTTAGGCAAGCCGCTCCAGCACGGAGCCCGAGCACCCGCTGCCCTCCTCCCTTACGCTGGCTTCCTTCCCAGGCAGTGATCCTTTTTAGATTTGACTTATGAAAATAAAAACACTCGCAATCCATTAAAATGAATTATATTTTGCTGACTGATTTATCGTCCCCTGAAGGTTTCCAACAAGAATAACTTGGCATTAAATGTCACCTTGAAATGGATTAAAGGAGAGATAGATTTTGTAATTGTTTTCACTGTCTGCGAATAAGTTTTGCTGTGTATTTCAGGTCCTCCCGACAGTCTTTATCAGCGCCGTGGGGGGAAGTGATGGTTTGAAATGTCACAGGGACTCTTTTGAAAAGGCAGCTTGTCAGTTTTATCCCGACGTCGATGAGGAGTCGACTGGCCTGCTGGTGCCTTTGCCTCGGGAGCCGAACTTCACAATGAGGGAGTGAATGTTTCAGATGATTAAAAAGAAGACGAGTACAAGCGCTCTAATTTCCCTCCACAGCAGGTGGTTGTCATCCATCCTTCCAAACAGCTGGTGGGAGGGTGGGCCGGGGGCTGGCGAGGAAGGGGTCTGGGCCCGGTGCCCCTGTCACCCGCCTTAATGACAACACACTGCTTCCCCGGCGTCCAAACAGCAGCCACACGCGCAGATGTTCAATCTGCGTTTCTGACGAAATGCTGTCGAGACCGCTCAGAGACCCCAGAGTGTTTTCAAATTGTCCTGAAGGTCTGGCCTTCTGGCACTTCCTCTGAGTGACCACATACTGCGAGTACCATCAAAACATGCTTTTCAGGGTGTCTGGGGGCCGAATTGCTAATTTAATGTCAGAACTGAGGTGTAGTGGTTAAGTTTGACTCTGGCTTGTGACTCTTTTTGATCTCATTTCAACCACCATTTCTTTGTTGTCATTGAAATAGGAAACCGGTCAAAAATAAAATGAATTGTAGAGCAGCAAACACAACTAGCATAGAAAAAAAGCTTGCAAACTGCATGGCACATGTCTGTTTGAAGTGTCAACGTTAAGGGCACCCAAACGAAGACTAAATCATTCACAGCGTGACTCGTCAGGAGAAGAAAGGCCAACTGACTTCAGTTTTGGGGTCCAGACTTAATTAAAATTATCACACGCTGCAGAGAATCAAGCAGAGATGCATGCCGTGTTCCGCTATGATAAATAGAAAGCGCAACTGCAAGAAGAAAGCAGACGAAAAAATGACTTTTCCCCCACCTCCTTCTCTGTTTGATCTGTCACAGTGGTCCGAACAGGCTGACCACACCACCCTGGGTGTCAAAGGGAGCTCTTTTAAGTCTTTCGCAATCTCCTGCACCCTGTTGGCTCGAAGTCTTGCTCTCAGGGCGGAGGTGCCATCTCTGCTAATTATTAATTATCGGGAATGAGTCGGATTTTAGACCATAATGTAATGCAGGCCTCTTTTCTCTCCCAATCCGCCAGTACTGATGGGTGCTTCTCGCAGGGTGCCAGGTGTCCCATGGTTGGCACAGACTGACAATCCTTTTGTTTATGAAGAAACAGACGGATGGCAATCACCACAGAATGAGTGTGAATGAAGGGGATTTTACCAGCTTTGTGAACCAAAGTCCCCCTTTCTACATGACAAGAGTAAATTACAATATGCCAAACACATTGGTGATGTTTCTCTAGTTTCTTTGTCATTTTTGTTCCTTTTTTTCTTGTTCCTTTTACATTAATGGCTGCATTGACACAGAATACAGTTGTCAGTCCTGTTTTAGATTGCTAAATATGGTTACTTTGACACACAGTTGAGTTATAAACGAGAGTGACAATCACGCTTTTCATGACTTTCTTACATTTTCAGCACTCACAGAGATGAAAATATGAGCTGTGTGTCATCTAAATGTTTTAGGTCCATTTGTTATCGTCCCATCAAAGCTGTTCCTGTCTGTTTGGATCTGATTTAAGTGTGATAAGACTTTCTGGTGTCATATAAGTCAGTCACCATCTTTATATATTTGTTTTCTTGTGTAGCTCTTGTCACAATACACATCGTTTTAAAGCAGCTTTACAGATTGGATTGGTATATTGTAATATGCATCATAGGGTAAAGGATGATTTGAGAGTCACAAATGTCACTAAATATGGTTATCAATTCCAGAGGAACTATATATCAGTGCTATAGCCTATTGGTTATTGGCTGATATAATATATTTTTTATTGCTTATCCATATCTGTTAGCATTGTTATTTAATATATATAGTGTGTGTGTGTGTGTGTGTGTGTGTGTGTGTGTGTGTGTGTATATATATATATATATATATATATATATATATATAAATGTATTTATTTATTTATTTAAGATGAAAAGCGTACTTAGTTCAGCTTTAAAAGCGCTAACAAATTAACAACACTGTTAAATGCGATCTTTAACAAATCTTGAAATGATTATCCATTTTTCATACTGTACATAATGCTGATACCCCAATTCACTTATAACATCAATTCTAAAAACTAAGATTAGTTCTTTTAATTTTGAATATATTTAAAATAATAAAAAATTGCACATAATTCTATGAAATATTTAATGAAAATGATTGGTTTATCTGTATCAGACAACATTTTTATTTTGTTCATCCTTACATTTAATAAATATAAATGTACATTTATGTTCATCCTTACATTTCTACTTGAAAGTGGACGATGTCTCATGTCAAAGTTTGTTTTTGATAATTGTAAAAAATCATTAGTTTCATCAGACAGCAGGATCAGTGAATATTTGCATAGGACAGAGTTTAAATTGGTATTTTTGACCTGGTCTAAATTTGACACGCATCAAATAATGTGCTTTTTACAGCTACAGCAGAACTTTCTGACTTTCATTTTCTTCCTTTTACTGGAGGACTGACCTTGCTCCCTTGAGCTTTGCTCAGCCAAGCCCTCTCTACCCCTGAATCGGATAACAAGCTTGCTCTCTGCCGCTATCCTGCTTCCCCCTGACCTTTCATTTCATATCTTCCTTTATCTTTCTCTTCCTCACCCACATGCTCTATCCATCTCTTTTCAGTTTTATGCTCCTAAACTTTGTTTAGAAAGAAGAGAACAATGCAACTTTCTTTTAAAGCCTGTGTGCTGCAATTTACTCTGTTGGCTTTTTAAAACCGTTTGGATGTTTTCTAGCATTCTGGGGTGCTATGAAAACAGTTTAGTTTGAAATCTTTGTCATATGCAAGGCATGTTCATAATGAAATGGTGCTACTGTGAGCGTAACAATGCATGCTTGGGTACATTCACATGCGTGCATTATTTTTACTGATCGTCTGTTTTTGTTTATTTATTTTTTATTCGAAACTCGGATTTGACATTTATTTTTGCAAATCACTGTATTATTATTTGCGGCATTTGCATGATATACAGTCCTTTGACCGTATCCACGGAACTTTTTCCCAAAATAACGTTGGTAAATACTGCAGAAAATAAAACAAGACACAGGCTTAGAAAAATTGAAACCAAAACATTGGCCGACTAAACAATACAACTATGGCTTCTATCCTGTTAGGGAGTGAATAATTGCATGTTGCTGGAATGCACCAAGCCTGAATGTGACCTTTCAGAAGCACAAAATACATATACATGCTCTTTGGCAAATAGATTTCATTCTGCACGTCTTTTATATTCTAATTTAGTGGGAATTTATGCATGCCATGGGAGAGATTTCAGAGACGGCGTTCAAGCCTCTCAGATTTGGTGTTTGGAACATTAAACACAATGCACCGTGTAAAAGCATAGCTTGTTTGGAGTGAAGGATTTGAGCAAGGGAGAGAGAGAAAAGCACAAGAGAGTGTGAGAATAAGTCAGGGAGGGAGGGAGGGAGTGAGTGACTTGTATCTGAGTTTTTTTCCTACAGCTGCCGTCTGTGTTTGTATGTGCACGAGCAGGATTTTTGGCAGTTGTGCCTTTGTGCCTCTGAGTTCATGAGTCGAGCTTCAATCCTCTGCTTCCTCAAACCCCACCCCATCACACCTGATTCACTCTGACAAAAAGCCCTAATGGCTCAATATTTTACTGTGGATTTTGAGAGCAGACTGAGAGACTCTTGGAGCCCATCTGTCGCATCTGCTCCCCCTTCTACACATGTGACATTCACTCAGGAGTCTTTTAATTCATGAACGCAACTTGGAAAGAGCTCTTGGAGCATGTGACAAATTGCTGTGAAGTGCGACGATTGTATCGGACTCGTTCGCTCGTGCACTTGCGCTATCGGTGCGTATTTGAGCGAATGCACATTTGGTTGGGAAGGTTGCCATCGATGAGGCAGGCCGTAGCTCGCTAATTGAAGCATCGTAAACATCCACGTTGAAAATAAACAAACACGCGCGTTATGTGTTCACATTCTAGAGTGGATCGGATTGTTACCTGACTTTGTAAAGACTGATAAAGTTGTTGATTTTATATACTGTATATAGCAGAAGTTCATGATTGTTAACTGACTGTTGCTTATGGCTGGTAAAGTTACTAACAGACTATTTTTTTTAATGTAATGTTTTTAAGCAACACATATAATTACAGTAATTGACTGCTGGTAACTCCGAGGCTGGTCAAATTGTTGATGGACTATTTTAAATGCTATATATATATATACATTTTTTTTTTTTCGTAAAATAAGATCACCATAATTGACTGACGTTTTATAGAGGCTGGTTAGGATTTGATGAGAAAAATAATACTTAAAGGAACACTCCACCGTTTTTTTAAATAGGGCTTATTCACCTTCTTTCCTATATTTAGATAGGTGGGCAAGTCAATATCTGCCTAGGAAATCGCCTAGTATTAATCTGCATCACTATTTGTACTTGTTGTGAATACGCAGGCCACAAAAAGTAATTAGGTGGTTTTTTTTAATTTTTTATATCACTTTTACTCAGGACATGCTAGCTGGCAACAAAGGATTCCATTCATTATGCTAAGCTAAGCTAGCGCCGACCCTGTCAAACTAAAACAATGCATGCACTGAGACAAAAATGCATTTGCCCACCTATCTAAATGTAGGAAAGAAAGTGAATAAGCCCTATTTCAAAAAACAGTGGAGTGTTCCTTTAAACATACTTTAAAAAATACTTTTTTTTGCCAGCACTCAGTTAACAATCCTAAACACCTTTTAAAGGAATGACTACACAAAAAAGTTCATCAACAACTTTACCAGTCTCTACCAACAGTCAGTTAACAACTACATCAAACTCAATTTCCAGAGGCTTGTTCCTGAGTCACCGAATGACCTTCAGTTTGCACACTTTCATGCCTCTGCCGTAGAAGTGGGCTTTTTCCCCCCGTAGAGGCCAAACTGGGGAAACTGAGTGTGTTCTCCCAGCACTTAATAACCATTCACACTATCAGAATGCTTCATTACACACCTTGACCTCTGTGGCATTTTCTCTTCACTGTGGATTTTACGGCAGCTCTGCAAAAAGAGTGAGAGAGGGAAGGAGAGTCTGATTGTCAGGTGCAGTGTTTTGTAATTACTGTAGCTGCAGCTGTAGAGTTGAACAGTTCTGCTGGCTGGCTTTATTAGATTCTGTCAAACATCTCTCTCCCTCACACATCACGCCTTTCTTTGCAGCCTGTTTCCATCTGAATGCTTTATATTGAGAAAACCTGTTAGAGGAGAAGTGGACCACACTAATCCTCATCTTACACTGTGACTGTGATGATAACATGAGTTAGAGCCGCCTTTAAGAACAACCGAGCATTGACTTCGCTAAATGACTTCAGCTCCGAAGCCATTTATGTAACCTATAAACACAGATTTTTAGTGGTGATTGCCAACGCAAGCAGCGATATTGCTCATACATAGTGTTATGGATTTCAGCAAACTTCTGTCGCTAACTGTTAAAGGGGTGATTGATTATGATTTCACTTTTCTAACTTTAGTTAGTGTGTAATGTTGCTGTTTGAGCATAAACAACATCTGCAAAGTTACAATGCTCAAAGTTCAAAGCAAAGGAAGATATCACCAACCCTACAATTTACATTAACCCCTCCCCCTGAACACGATTTATAGATTATCAAGACAGAATATGCTAATCAATGAAGATAACTACACATAAGCTGCATAAATGCATCAACTAACCATTCAGAAATGTCCGGTTGCATTCTACATGTTGTCACTTCTTCTTGAGTCTCTCCATCAGTGCATGTGTGTGTGAGTGCAAGCTGTTGAAGCTCCGCCCTCTGTGCCACGAGCAGCAGCTCATTTGCATTTAAAGGAACAGACACAAAACCGTGCGTTTTTGCTCACCCTCAAAACGTGACAATTTTAACATGCCATATAAAATTATATGTGGGGTATTTTGAGCTGAAACTTCACATACACACTCTGGGGACATCAAAGAATAATTTTACATCTTGTGAAAAGGGCATTATACCACCCCTTTAAACTACATCATTTGTGATCGTGCAGTTTGTTTTGAAGTGATGCTATTACTTTTCTAAGCAATTTATGAATTTTTTTTTATATACCTAACATATCAGACTAGACCAGAATATCATAGGGTAAAATACTGTAATATATAAAGTTTTTTTCTTTTTTTTTCTCATAATATATTTACTTTTTCTGTTTATTCTACTCTCACTGTGTGGAAAAGACACACTTGCAGTCTTGCCCAGCACTAATTATATTATATTATATCTTAAATCATATCATGCAGTTTTATATTGTATTAAATTACATCTTTATATTTATTTTTTATATAATTTGTATTTTATTATATTTCTTATCCCATTCAAGTAATCTCTTGATTAGTATTAACGTCTTGATATTTTTTTTTTTTATTCCGCTTTTGTTTAATTAGAAACCACATAGCAATGCCCTAACAGCCACCCAGAACACACAAGCACCACAAGAGTATTGTACATTTATGCATTGCTCACATTTTCTCAAAATGTAGTTTTTATTGCCATTTCAGTGAGTCATGGTTGGTTATGCTCTGTTATTCATTCATTTGTATCCGCAGAAATGTTTTCATGGTCCTGAAGGTCTCCAAGGTAAGCTTATCTCTGGAGCAGATGAATGAAGTAGTTGATAAAATTAGCATCAGTATTGTAAGGGAGAGGAGGAGAGAACAGTGTGTATCAGTCATCTGAAGATGCCCTGACCTCTGTTAAGCTTTCTGAGTCAGCAAGAATGACTTGACCTACACACACTTACATCCTCACAATATTTCCCCTTCTCTATCTTTATCTCTCTCTCTCTCTCTCTCTCTTTCTCATCTCCTCCTCATTCCTTACACACTCTTCAAGGTTCTGCCAGCTGGCATGCAGGCAGCAGTCCTTATTTTATGTCATTTACAAAAACGTCATTGGCATTTTACGCATCATATACCCAGATGTGTCCTTCCAGGGTGGCAGATTGCCTGGATTTATAGATTTAACTCAGAAGCGTGTCTACATTGTTAAAGTCAACATGAATTCAAACGGACCTCATTTTCACTACTGTTTTGGGTCAGTAATATTTTTTAAATCCAGCAAGGATGCATTAAATTGAGCAAAAGTGACAGTAAAGACATGTATAATGTTACAACAGGTTTCCATTTAAAAAAATAAATAAAATCACGGTTTCCACAAAATATTATGCAGCACAAATGTTTTTCAACACTAATAGATGAGGAGTTTTTAGAGCACCAAAATATCATGTTAGAATAATTCCTGAAGGTTCATGTGACATTGAAGACTGGCATAATGATACTGAAAAGTCAGCTTTGCCATTGCCATTGAATAAATTACATCTTAAATATATTAAAATAGAAACTAGTTATTTTATATTGTAATAATATTTCACAACATTACTGTTTTCCTATTACTGTATTTTGATCAAATAAATGCAGCCTATGTGAGCATTCTTTCAAAAACATGAAAAAATCTTACCGATTTGAATGATAGTGTACTTTCTTAATACACATTGCTGGTCATATAATGGTTTTTATGTTGTTGTTTTTTATGTGTTTTTTTTTTAGAGAGAGAGTTCTGCCACATTTTTGCAAAATATAATTGGCATATTCTTAACCCATGTATTTTTCAACCACCCTTTAAATCACCTGACACTGAATGGGCTGTAAATGGCATGTCATGTTGACATTAAGAGATTGATTGACAGCTATTCACATTAACATCATTACTTAAGATTTGTTTTGAGATTATTTCACATTAATACAGCCTTTAAAGCAGCATAGAGATTTTTGTTGGAATGTTTATTCTTGCGTTATGTTGAACAGACGTCTCTTAGAAAGTGGTACTTTAGGAACAGACAAACCTGTCAGTTCATACAATGTCACCACATCAAAGCACAGCAGGAAATCGAGCGTCTTCCTGTGAATGTAACGGCGCAGAACTGGCATGATTCAGGAGTGATCGTGACTAGGGGGGTGAACTGTGGAATCAGAACTCCGTCACTCTTTCACACCTCATCACACTCAGGATGTGAGAACTAATCACGTCACAGGTACAGACTATGATTTAAAGAACCCCCCCCCCCCCCAAAAAAAAAAAAAATCCCACTCTGCTGGAGGGTTGAATGTCAGGTGAAGTGTTATTTTGTCAAATGGGTGATAAGACCATTAATCCACTCCAGTGCACCCAATCCAGAGTGACACTTACAACAGCGGTGGGTGGTGATACAGTGATCTCAATGGCAGAATAATCATAGTTTCTTTTACTTGATCTGTGATCCACACTCTGCCACTCTTTCGCTGTGTGTTTCTGAGACTGGTCATCATCTGATGCCTTTTCTTTGACCTGAGGCCTTATTTGACCTCACTCAGGGTCAACACCATATTTGATGCAAATGAAAATGAAGCTGAAAAAAAAAATTTATTTGACCTTGAAATATAATTCTTCTTCCTATTATTATTTAATTACACTTAGATTTTTTCGTTTTTGAAGGAAGGATGTATTTGATCAAAATACAGTAAAAGAAGAAATATTGTGAAATTTAAAATAACATATTTGAATACATTAATATATTTAAATATAATTTAAAATATATTTAAATATATTTTAAAATGTAATTATTCCTGTGCTGGCAAAGCTGTATTTTCAGCATTTTTTTTTTGCTGCTATTTTTGCTGCTCAAGAAACATTTCTTATTATTAGGTTTTTATTATGTTTTTTTATTTATTTTTATGTTGCATCCTAATATTTTTGTGGAAACTGTGATGCATTTTTTTTTCAGGAATTCTTGATGAATAGAAAGTTCATTTATTTGAAATCAGAATATTTTGTAACAATGTAAAAGTCTGTTATTTTTTTAAATCAATTTAATGCATCCTTTCTCAATAAAATAATTAATTTCTAAAAAAAAAAACTTAATTGACCCCAAACTTTTGAAAGGTAGTGCATTATTGTACTGCATATAGTAAAAACAATGATCCATTCCAATTTCTTGCATTACATATTTGAGCTAATATGATTATGCTTTTGTTGCTGCCAATAATATTACAGTGCACTACTGTTTTACACTCTTTTACCTTAAGAAGAATATGCATCAAATGGGGGCCCTGTCATTTAGTTTGACCTTTGACCTTTTGTTGCAGCTTCTGCCTGGATCAGCCCGTATATGGATTGGAGTTACAGGAAAAGCACTTTCTTACTCCTTCAAAGCAACACTTAGTGGAATTATAACGCAGCAATAGTGTCGCAGACAGGAGTGAAATACTTCTAGCACTGGCCAAAATGTACAACATGTAATTAAGTGGTTGGTGGAAGTGTTGCTGTGGTAACTTATGGAGGCGGGACGTGAGCAAACGGTCTGCATGTGGCCACCGGCTCAGACTGAAGACACCCTGCGGTTAGTTTGCTCTGTGACCGCCTCTGGTCTCTGGGGGGGAAACAGAAAAGACATTATGAAACAGTCTCATTTGTGAATGCATGACTTTGTATTCAGAGGGGAGTGTGTGTTTTTTTTTTTCTTCTTCCCCAGAATGACCTTGAATGCTGAAGGGTCACACGTCTGGCTTTGTTAGCACCCTCCTTCAACAGACCTGTCCCCTTAACTTCATCGCCATAGTAACCTCAGCCCTCGGCAGCGCGGCTGACCTTCATGCTCTAAACAACAGTGACGAGTGTAAGAGAACATTTAAATGTCTGCCAAGAGCCCATTACACCCTCCAGGAAGAACAGAACGAGGGACTATCTTATGCCTCTCGTTTTCTTAATTTGATCAGTCATTCCTCTGCGCTTAGCTAACTCCACGGCAAACTAGATTAGCTGCAATATGAAAGATCGGATTGTTGCAGTTACTTCTGCCTGTTTACATTGGAAATTACGGAGAAACACACACACACACGGCCACCATCGGCTTACGAGAACAGCTTAGCCGCATAGTTATCTAGAGCCTAAATTGGCTGTTCTATCTGACCTTAGATCAGCAAATTTGGCGTCTCTTCGGATAGGGGACGGTGCATTAGCGGGTCTGGAGCCGGGGCGCGGGGGACGGTTGGCGTTTCACCTTGCTCAGCCCCCTGCGCCTGTGTCCTCTTAAAGCCAGAGGAGAGCATCAGCTATTTACTGTTGCTGGCTTGCAGCACTACCGCCCAAAAATAGAGGCACAGTAATCACAATTACACAGCCGGGGTGGAGGGCTGAAGTGTCATTTAGAAAAATAATCAAAAAGTCATAACTCTCTCTCTCTCTCTCTCTCTCTCTCTCTCTCTCTCTCTCTCTCTCTCTCTCTCTCTCTCTCTCTCTCTCTCTCTCTCTCTCTCTCTCTCTCTCTCTCTCTCTCTCTCTCTCTGCACCCTCCTCCCTCTTTGTCTCTCTCTCGCGCTCTCACTTTTCGAATCTGGCACAGTTTCAAGTAGCCTTGTTCAAAGCCATTACTGGAACAGACTAAAGAGCAAAGAAAAGGTTGATGAACGACAGGGAAAATAGACAGATTGTATAGGGCGAGAAAGAGTCGATTGGCCTCTCAAAAGAAAAGACTGTGGAGGGCAAGGCCAAAAACACTGGGTGGGCACTGAACGTCTCTCTCTGGAACCAGGAGAGTTCTCCTCACGTCGCTAAGAGGTCTTGTAGTCCTACTGGGATTTAGAGCTTAAGCAGGCAATATGGGTTCGGACAAATATCTTGATTAAAGCATTAAGTGTCGTTTAATGATTCTGAACACCCCACATTTGTGTTAATGCATTGGCGTTAGAGTCAATAAGAAAGTAAGTACGTTTATATACCCGCCATTAGCACCGTTTGATTTACTGATCGCATTAAGACTTGCAGTCATAAAATGAGTTAACGCAAAGCTCTGTATTTCGACTGTATTCCTTATTTATTCCCGTCTCGC
The DNA here is from genome assembly GCF_964197995.2 of Scardinius erythrophthalmus. Classification (NCBI taxonomy): domain Eukaryota; kingdom Metazoa; phylum Chordata; class Actinopteri; order Cypriniformes; family Leuciscidae; genus Scardinius; species Scardinius erythrophthalmus. Next base: position 22,549,724 of record NC_138227.1, on the reverse strand, counting down.
AGAGCTTTCTTTGACCTTTAAGATGCCATACGCGGCAATCTGCATTTTGGCCATTTCACAGACATTAAGCCAACAAACAATACCATAATTGTGTTTAAAGCTGAAAAGATTCCACAGCCACCAAATGTAATCACACTGATGGTCTGATAGACTGAAGCAATTTAATTTCTATTGAGGGTCACAGCAATTTACTGAGTGCTAATTCACTTTAAAAATGCTAATAGAAATGTATTGAATCATCTACTGTGCATTTACAGAGCACTGGGAAATAGAAGCTAAACATGTTTATTTAAGAGGCTTGTGATGGGGACATCATGTGACAGAATGTGTGCGTTTGTGTGTTTGTTTGGGTGGATCTCATGTTCAGGTCACTTTTCATACCAAAAATCTGAGAATTTATGTTGTGCATGGATGTATTTTGCACATCTTCTTAATGATTCATTTTACATTTTCTTTACTGTTGTACAGTATTTTTGCGTATTTCATTGAAAACACAATGTTTTAAAAAATATAAATCAATTTACAGGTCTGAACAACAAATAATGTACATATAATATTTTTATTAATAAAAATATGGGCCTATAATAAAATGAAAGAATAGTATTATTATTAATAATAATAATAATTTATAATGCTACTATCTTGAATTGTGTAATTACAAAGGTTCTCATATATCTGCTGGATATCCGCCTCTTAGATAAGCAACTGTTTTCAATTTGTGTAAGTAGCAGCAAAATTCTCCCTGAACAGTGCTTTTATATGAAACTGCTGTGCTCGTCTGCATCTTCCTGAGTGCCCGGGCGGATGCGGCTCTCCCTTTTCCCTGTGGACCCAGGAGCACCTGGGCCTGGGATGCAGCTGCACAGGGTCTTAATGCAATTAGCTGTCCCTGCCTGTGAGTCATGTGAAGCTTGGCCTTGCCTCTGACCCTTATAGAGAGAGATGAAGCAGTTGCTACACAGCACGCGTAACACCGGATGCACTAGGAAGCTACACCGCTGTTGCACATATGGGTCAACGGCGCTAGCCGTTAATGAGTTTTACCCACACATGTAGTGACAACGCTTACCAGTATGTACTCTCACCGGCTATATGCTGACTGAGGCACACGCATTCAGTCCCATGTGTTTTAAATCACAGTCTCCAGAGGTATAAATCACCTCCGGCAAGGCGGAGGGTGATTTAGGAGAAACTTGTGTAGTGCGTCTGCTCGAGGGTGTTAGTACATGAAAAGTATGTTAGAGAAAATGAATGGGAGTGGTGTGGCGGTCTCGCTCGCTGTGATATCGACGCATACACAAGCAGATCTGAGGCAGCTATAGTCTGCAGGTTTTTATTTAGCACCACAGGCCGCATCAAATCTGAGTGTCCTCCATCTCACAACAAGGCTGACATTCGCTTTTGCTTTGTCGGCAGTTTTGGAGTGCATCATGGTTACATGTTTGGCCCTATTGGCTTTTGCAAAAATAGCACGTAAGCCTGCCTCTAGTGTCTAAAAATATATGCCTAATTTGGATGTTTTAGATATTAAATATGGTAGTTTTGCTTTTCAGAATATTACTTGTAACTAAGTTGTTTGTTTTTTGAGGAAAACATGAGTGGTGCTTACCTGTGCAAAACTTGCAGCACATTGCTAAGGTTTCTAAGAAGTTTCTAAATGGGTACCACTGTGCCAGAGCATTGCTAGCTTTGGGGTATACAAATGCATTATTAGTGTTATAAGTGTGTTATGGGTGTTTTGTAAGCGGTTTGCTAGGGTGTTATGGGTGTGTGCAGATGAGCGTTTAATTTTAGCATTTACATACTATTGTAGTTTTTATATTTTATATTTATATAATTTATTAACAGCTTTAATATTTTTTTATTTTAGTTCAAATAATTGTAGTTTATATAGCAATATTTCAAATGTTCATTATGGTTTTTAAATTTGAGTTTTTCATCTAATATTTATATTTTAGTATTAGTTAGTAATAACAACACTGGTGTTAAGGTGTTGCTAGGCATTTGCAAGGGTGCACTGTAAAAATATCCCGTTAAATTTATGAAAAAAACTAAAACTGGCTGCTGTGGTTGCCAGAAATTCACTGTAAAAAAATACTCTGACAGTGTTTCCAGTTTTACAGGATTCCTGTACATTTCATTGAGTGATATAATGTTAATATATCTGCTTTAACTACCAAAATATGCCTTTTTACCTTAAAATGTACTGATAACCTCCATAATAATACAGGTGGCACAATACTCGTATATAGACGCTGCTCAGGGTCATACATACAAAAACACCATTAGCACATGGCACTAAAATAATGCAATAAACATTAACTTAAAAACATAAAATGTAACAAAACACTAATTTACATTACTGATAATAAAAATAAGAAGAAACAAAATTATTTATAGAAAATGTTGTGTGACGTGTAATGGGAATTTCCTTTTATATTTCCATATATATGTGGAATATTCCATAGTTTTACTTGCAAAAAAAACCCCATAAATTTGGCGGTATTTTACAGTAAAATTTCTTGTGTTGCTAAACCATTTACAGTTTTTCACCGTATATGGTAAGAGAACTTTACTGCAGCATTTTTACAGTATTTTTCAATACAAATTCCAAACATTTTTGCAATGTAACTATTGAGGTATCATTTGTCAGAAATGTCCTGCCAATGCCTTTGATCGTAGTAAGCTGTCAGCAGCACGTGCAATTTATTACAAGAACCGCCTGACCATCTGATCTGTTTTTCAATAGTCACTGCTGATATGGATGATTTGTCTTGCATTTAAAATATTCTTATCATAAGCTGTTCATCAATCACACAACATTTTTATTTGTTATACCGTGCATTCTGGATGCAGCCAAGATAAACTGTGTTCCTTCAGTTACTTTGAATTGATCAAATCTGTTTTGAGTTGACTTAATATTTCTGGTTCTTTCGTTAGTTCAGTCTCCATGTTTGGCTATCAAGCGGCGAGCTGTGTTTCCACAGGGCAGGTCCAGACAAATCAGATTGGAGAGGGACCGCACTTCCTTTCACAGCGGGATGAGAAAATATGAGTCAGGGGACAAGCAGGACCTTTTGAAGATGCAGCTGCATTTGCTTTCCTTTTCATTTCCCTGAAGGACGATGCTCAAGTTTTTAAGCTGTATGACTACATGGAGATTTTGGCTGAGTGCGACACATCTCCGAAACAGCAGCTCGAGTCTTGGGTTAAATATCAGCCGAAGTGCACAGCGGGTACTTTTCTGTCCCTGTCTGAACCGCCTGCCATGAAAGATGCTTCTCCTCTCGTGAACCTGCTTAGAGTTTGTTATTTAGAGGAGCATTGAGAGTGTAAAGGGGCCGCCTGGGACTGTCACATCCACTGATGGACTTGTAGATACATCCATCCTGAGGGCACCTGCTTTTTACAACCATTTATGAATGAGCGGATATGTCATAGCCTTGCATACCCTTGTATCTTGACACTTTCTTCTTTTGTTTGTGCATTTGCTTCAGGTGCATTGATGTGGTTTTTAGCATCTCCGCTAAAACAAGTAGCTATATGCATGCGCAAAGGAATCGAACGACTATCTGGAGAAAGTCCTTCAAGGCACCTTAAGTTTGAATGATTAAACTCCTTTATATTTATCTTTCGGGTGCTCTTTCACTGCCTCCCTGCTTATAATTTATTCATCAGAAAGTTGTGGAGCATTCATAAGAGTTAGCGTTGAGTAATTGGATTTTACTGTGGGATGGTTTGGGAGAGAGAGAAACAGGGGGAAATGAGGAGTGGGAGCTGGAGAGAGAGAGAGCGAGCAAGTGCAGGCTTGTGTGGTTTGGCAGACTGCCGGTACAAACTGTTTCAAAGTTTTAGGGCCTTTATTTATTTTTCAATCATCTCTGTTTTATTATCAGAAATCCCTGGACAACTGGGTGCATAATCTCACATTGTTCACGAGGCTAATTAAAACTCAGCCAGGCTTCTAGTCTATTAAATCCTTCGAGCTTGGATGGAGAGTGCAAGATGTTGCCCTACGTTCCTAACAAGGCCCATGCTGCATTCATGTCACATGTCTCAAATGCCATTTCTTCTTACTGCCCCTCCGCCACCCTACGCCCGATGCCCACAAATGCCTACCAGGGTTGTGCAAAATTAAAAATTTTGCTTTGGCTCTTTAAGTTAAATAGGTTGAATTTAAATTGAATTGGCCACATACCATCTACCTATCTATCGTCTGTTATTCTGTATTGTTCTGTCTGTTGTTGTCAATTTATCGTTCTGTCTATATTTCCGAGTCCAACTGTCTTATTATACTCTGTCATGCGGAGTATCTATCATTCAATCTATCTATAATTCTTTCTATCGTTCTATCTGTAAGCCATAAAAACCTTGAAACCTTAATACTTTTTTAAATACTTTTTTCCCACTTTTTTTCAACTCTCAAAAAAGATTTTATCAATCCAACATTCAGGGTATGTACCAAGCGTGCCGCACAAGCCTTGAAAAGTGAAGCCAAAACGTCTCGATCGCCCCCCGGTGACTGGTCCTAGTATAGGTCATAAGCCCCGCCTTCCCGTGTTATTCAACGGGACGTGAGACCAACTAAACAATTAAATTACACTTCAAATATCTTTTTTCCAAAGGTGGTTTCTTTCATTTGCTGTCGTTTTTATCACGTTGATGTAAGTTCAAGTGTCTGTTTCAAAAATAAGTTGTTTTTTTAGTTAGTTACGTGATGCGGTGGTGTAACGTCATGATTGACAGCTGTGATTGACAGGTTCTCTGAGCGAAGTAGTCACTGAAGCACCAACGGACATTTTTTTCGGGATCTTCGGAGGACTGAGGAGATTGTATTTACTTTATTATAACAAGCCTCTTGTCGTACTGCAATACATTTTTTAAAAAGTGTGCAGAATCCACTCTCCCCGAGTGCATTCTGCGAGAGTGAGGGCGGAGCGTTGATTTCGCGGCTTTACTTCCTGCTCACAACTGCGCAGGTCTGGTCCCGAGATCGCTACTGCGCAGACTCAAGCTCCAATATGTCAGCGCCATATCGGGACACTGGCGGCTTCAGTTCTCATCAATGGAAGAGAGCGAAGGGGCGTCGTCCATTTTTTTTACAGTCTATGGTATGTACTGACAAATTTAGATTTCTAGTTAAAAATGACAGTATTATTATTTTCTGAACTATTTCCCTGCATTCAAATTGCAATTGTGCATCTTGCACTGTATATTTCCTCAATTAGAGGAAATAGGAATAGAATGGCATTTGAATGGAATTCTCAGTTCTATTCTGAATGGCACAGATCTGTGATTTATTTTTTATTTTTTTTATACACACCCACCCACCCACCCACACACACACACACACACACACACACACACACACACACACACACACACACACACACACACACACACGCGCGCGCGCGCGCACGCACGCACACACACACAGCTCTCCAATCCCCCCTGGCTGTTGCCCTCTTGTCACATTTCCAGTGGCTGACTTTTTCACAAATTCCCTCGTTTCTGTTTACAAGCGCTGCCCGTGCTCTTTGTTATCCTGGGTGGGCACCCGTGAGTGCCAGCATGGTGCCTCTTTCTGACTGGCTGGACGGCAGCATTAAGGGGGTCTGCATAGGGGGTCTGCCAGACCCCGGCATTGCCCACAGGCACAATGCTCAGCAGAGGGTCCCTGAGGTGAGAGGACCCTGTTCTAATCATGACACCATCTGTTGGGGAGAAGGTTACACCAGTGCCACGCTGATATCATTGTGATTCGCTCCACGTATCCTGACAAATATTCTCCATCTCTTTCCAGCAGAGGGGCTTGCATCTAGGGGGCGGGTGGTTATATAAACAGCCAGAGGGCAGAGCTCGGTGACTCGAGGGGCCCCCAAGTCGGGGCCATCTGGGCCAGAACCCCCAGGCAGAAAGAAGATCAGGGCCCATGGGAGCGCAGGAAGACTGTTTAGATGCTGCCACCAAGGGTCGCGTAAATGCGTAAATCTCAACAAACCCTTAAACGGTTCTGTTTACATTAGCTTCACTCAGCAAAGATGACCTATTAATTAACAATACGAAAAAAAACTCATTTGTCTGAGGCAGTGAATGCATGAATCTGAAAGTGGAAAGATTAGAGGAATATTTAAAAAAAAATGACAATATTTTTAAAGCTGTTCTGTACTTTTCAGTAGTTGTTAGTGCTAACGTTTTATTGCAGAGGTAAACACATCCTTTCTTTGAAATTTTGGAACAAAATTATTGTATTGTTGAAATAGTTTTTATTTCTATTCTATTTATTTCATTTTTTAGACTTTTTCTAGTTTCAGTTTTTCTTTTTGCATTTCATGTCCTCTAAAGTTAATACAGTAACTGTTAGCATTAAAAAAAAAAATTAATTGCCTTAAATTTCCCGGCACAGTTTAGTGTTTTTGCTATCTAGTGGCATTTGCATGTTTAATGCAGTCATGGTGTACTGTTTTTTCATTTGGTAATATTTCATGCTTCTAAAACTAAAACTGATTAGAATTATTTAGATTCGTTGTAGTTTCTGTTAACAATAGTAACATTACTTGGGAAGAAAGATCTATAGCCGCTTTTCCACCGTCGGGCAGAATGGGTTCTCATTGCGTAACCGTTCCATTCCTACCGATGCGGGCCAGCTGGTACGGTTATGATTTCATTTTCCACTGTGGGGCTGATAGCGCCCGCTCTTTGGAATGTAATACGAACAGATCAGTCGTTGCCTTGGTAACGTGACAGTTTACTGATGATATAAGATGTAAATAGCAAACGCGTTATGGAGAATGATCAGCTAATGCTTTTAATTTTATCATTGCTTTGTTTACTTCACTCAAATAGCACGCTTAACCAGTTACAGAGAAACTGGTAGCCAGACAACAGACAAGTGACCAATCCTGAGTGGTGACGTCACTTCATGGATTCTATCAGAATTCCGGGCCGAGAACGGTTTGTACCAGGCTCGAGTGGAAACACAACTGGAACCGTTCCTTACCATTATAAAAACCGTTTGCCCCGACGGCGGAAAAGCGGCTTATGTTTACAGATCAATTTTCTATATTCTCATTATTTTTCGATTTTTTTTCTTCCCATTTTATAGCGCATATGAATCCACAATACAGTCCAGGCCGTTCATTCGCTAAGATTGAACAAGATGAAGGATTATCACTCTCCTCGGCTTTAGCCTGCTCGCTGCTAATTGCTGTCCACGCCGTCCCTGTTACTTATGTTCTGGGGAAGCCATGAATGCCCAGTTCATCTCCACAAATTACTCCATTGTTCAGAGCCTTTATGTCCACGTCGCTCAAACTCACGCCATCAGGTGCACAATAGAGAGAAAGGTAATCACGTTATAGGTTTGGAGGATGTGTTTTGTTCTACATTTGCCAGCAGAATATTCCACAGTAAGAAACTACAAGAAACGTCCAGAGAGAGCGTTCCCATCATCTGTGTCTGTCGCTATAGGAGCAGAAAAGAGAAAAATCAAACCACGGTTTAAATTTATTGGACCCTTGAGCAAAGTCAATATGTTTGATTTGGCAGACATGGTTTTTTTACAAAGCGCTTCTGTCAGGTCCATTCAGCTAGCAGTCGTCTTTCTCCTGGCTCACTCGCTCGCTCTTCGGGCAAGGTTTATACCCGCCAGCGTACAAGCTAAATCACGCTTGCTAAATCACGCTTGCTCAAAGCTGTCCGCACCCTCCACCTGCCACGTCGTCAACAGCGGTTTGTTGGGGAAATACGTCTCCTTCTAATGATAGCTGTGGGGCACAGGTACTTATTTAGCAGGGGGGTAAATCGGGCATGGCAGTGGAGACCTGTGCGGTCTCTGTAAGCTATGGCGACATAGTAAGAGGGAATAAATCGAGTGCTTTCAGCCTTCATTCGAGATGCTCTGAGGGACAGGACAGCGTCCTGCATATTAGAAAACTGCTTGACCTTTTGCTGGAGAGGAAGGGGATTAGTCCACTTCCTGCTTTCTCTGCCCCCTCAAAGTAAGTTTATACTTCAGCTCTGTGGAGATTAGGTTTCAATTATATTTCAAATGCAGCCAGCTTGAAAAGACAGGCAAAATAGTTTTAGGGAAAAGAGAGGCAGATCTTTTTGTGTCTCTCTTTTAAAGGGAAAGGACAGGTGTGTAGTCAGAGTTATAGCCGTTCTGGAGCAAAAGTTGATACCACTTCATATTTAGATCACTTTACACTTTTTCCTAACCAGATGCTGCATGATATGACACAATAAGAGCCTGAAGGTTTTTAATGTTTCATGACCAGTTTTGAGGAGCTGGATTTTAGACCGATACGTTTTCACCAAGCGTGCCGCACAAGCCCTGAAAAGTGAAGCCAAAACGTCTCGATCGCCCCCCGGTGACTGGTCCTAGTATAGGTCATAAGCCCCGCCTCCCCGTTTTATTCAACGGGACGTGAGACCAACTAAACAATTAAATTACACTTCAAATATCTTTTTTCCAAAAGTGGTTTCTTTCATTTGCTGTCGTTTTTATCACGTTGATGTAAGTTCAAGTGTCTGTTTCAAAAATAAGTTGTTTTTTAGTTAGTTACGTGATGCGGTGGTGTAACGTCATGATTGACAGCTGTGATTGACAGGTTCTCTGAGCGAAGTAGTCACTGAAGCACCAACGGACATTTTTTTCGGGATCTTCGGAGGACTGAGGAGATTGTATTTACTTTATTATAACAAGCCTCTTGTCGTACTGCAATACATTTTTTAAAAAGTGTGCAGAATCCACTCTCCCCGAGTGCATTCTGCGAGAGTGAGGGCGGAGCGTTGATTTCGCGGCTTTACTTCCTGCTCACTACTGCGCAGGTCTGGTCCCGAGATCGCTACTGCGCAGACTCAAGCTCCAATATGTCAGCGCCATATCGGGACACTGGCGGCTTCAGTTCTCATCAATGGAAGAGAGCGAAGGGGCGTCGTCCATTTTTTTTTACAGTCTATGGTTTTCACAGTGGGCGGGGCTAGCCAACTTGATGCCACAAAAATATGCATGCTATTTATTATTATATATTAATTAATTATTAATAAACTGTAAATATTATTGTTGACAAATATGTATATCATTTATCATATTATTATTATTATTATTATTATTATGAATAAATGTTTTAATATTGTGATAATATACTGTATAATAATGTTTTAATAAATAATCATGTTGACAATCCCTACCAGAGATAATTTATATAAAAAAGGACTTTGTCCCTACTCACTGCGGCAAAAAAGGTGTGTGTTTACAGAATTAACAGATCTATATTTATTTATTTATTAATTGTGTTGATTGTTATAATTACTCATATTTTTTCAGAAATGAACATCTGGAAAAATCATTGGTCAAATAATGTCAAAACCCTGCAGCTTTTTCAACTGGTTATGACACGGTGCTCGACATTTCATTGCCATACCTATGCTGAGAGTTATAATAAAGAAAGGCTGCTAAGAGGGTTCTGTTACTGTAATGCCTTCTCATAAAAATACTGAAAATAGAGCATTTGACATTGAGACCCGACTTACTGTAATACCATTAATGGTGTAAATCAGAACAGATCCACAACTCTCCAGCACAGACACCCGGGAGCAGAGAGCTCCTCCCATTATGGGCGAATTAAACTTAATCCAGAGGTGGATTGTGGCTTTGATCTCCAAAAGTGTTTGGCTCCATTGTCTCTAATTTGAAACGGCGTAGCTCACTGGGCTCGCTCGGCCCAGTTGGCCGCGGCTACTCCGCGCACTCGGGCCCTTTCATCTGTGCCTAAGCCCTCTTCCGGAACTGTCACGCGCTGAGGTGCTGGAGGGGGTAACCATAGTGACAGGCGGTAATTGGCCTGAGTGCGAGAGCGTTGGCACAGCTGCCACTGCTTTTGAAGCATTTACTCTAAACGACTGAGTCTTCCCACGTGAAATGGAGGATATCAAATGCTGCACTTCTCATAATGGATGAAAAGTATAAATCACAGGCTTTTTGAGGTGTCACATTTTGTAAAGTGTTGCCAGCTTATTTTTAGGACAAGTTGCTATTTGGGATTATTTTCTCACCCATACTCCAGATCACAACAACTTGTGATATTTTAAATGCCTAGGGAGAGGTTAGTCTAGAACTGGGAAGCATTTCAGATGTTAATGTGTTCTTTTGGGTTCAGTCTCACACTAAGACCACATTTTTATTGCATGGTCTTGACGCCCAATTAGCTTTGCCCAAAGACTAGTTTTCATCTTTTAAAAGTGACCCATATCCGATATCTGCACTTACACTATACACTTGGCAAAACAACCAAAGGAAGTAAAAACTGTGAGGTTTCCAACGGATGCAGATGAAATGATAAAACAAGCTTTTGTTTTCCGCGCCATCTTGAAAGATCATCAAAACATTGAGTTGAGCCTTCTTCCTCCATTGCGCCATTGAAAAGAGTCATGTGATCACGGTTGGTGATCGAACTTGATTTGATGTCATTCGCCACCGTGGCTTTTTCAATGAGAACAACTCGCATTGACGGGAATATCCAATCTGTCCACTTATATGGCAGGCGCAAATGCACGTATCCGATTCATATCCAATTAATTTCCACATATGAATGTGTTCAGTTTAATAACATTAGTTAAAGTGTTACTAGAAAGTAATTTAAGATAAAACACTATTATGACTACATGAGATGATTTTCCTATACAAGTAGCTTTAAAAAGTGGAGTTGCGTCATCATTGGAAACTGGAAAACTGAAATCCACAGCTTTATTCAATGTTGGCTCCCTTAATCCTTTATTAACACATTCTAGAGAGTCTATGTGAAACTTCAGGATGCCCACATTCCTGACTGGGGATGAATTCTGAGTTCGCTCTCTATCGCTCCCTCAGAAATACCAACATCAGAATGTGAACTGAAAGCAGATAAGATAAAAAAAAAATTGCATCGCAAAGAATAAAATGCATGTAAGACACAGGCCAAGCTACTAATGCTCAACGATGAAATTAAATATCATCATAATTTATCATCTAATGTAAAACATTAAAGGAAGATAATAATCTTTATTTTATGATTTAGCATATTTACTTGAGGAATTAAATAACGTATCATCTTTGATCCAAGTCAAAGAAGCCTCCGGAAGTTTTTGGATGATATTTTTTTTGCACTGCATTTTAGGGATGTCGCTGTGTGCTAGTCTAAATGACCTCATTATAACATCTCCGTCTTGGTAGGATTCCACTGCTTCTAACGAGCCCCGTTTGAGTTTTAAGGAACTATTATAGCGGCAGAATGATTTTTATGTCTTTTACGAATCATTTAGAATCTTTAACTAGTGCACCGCAGGCCGTGACGCTTTTAAAAAAAGTCAGAAACAGCAGCCGAGAGTGTTTCGAAGTTCTTCATGCATTACTCAAACTTGTGGAACGTCTCCCTCACCATATCAGCAAATGGAAAGAAAATATTATTTTAAAGCAATAAGGTCACCAGAAGCACTGTGTAACAGTGGATTTAGCTAGGGTAATTTTTATTTTTTTTATTATTATTATTGACCAATCAGCATGCAGGACTGGCACTATCCGTTTATAATACATCTCATTATCACGGCTTTAGAACAAGAAACATGCTATTATACAGAAACTGATGCCTGATATCTGTGATGTTAGATTTGGCTGGAGTGGATCTGCGGTTTATCCAGCTGTACACACACTGGGGACCCGAAGTCAAAGCTGGCAGCCACTCATGCTTCTCAGTGAAACCGTGATAGATTGAGAGGAGAATATCTGGGCCTCTTCTGTATCAGCAAAGGGCTTAATTGAGAATAAGAACCCTCCCCAGGAGACGCAGGGCGAATCACTGCAGCTGCTCCTCGCCGAGCAGATCGGTCGCTTTTGAGGAATGGACTAATGTACTCTTGCAAAATGGCAGCCGGGAAGAGCGCGAGCGAATCAGCCCCTGTCTTCTGTAAAAAGCCACAGTGTTCCGACTTCCTCTGTCTCCCCCTCATCCCTCTTTTCTTTCATACTCCGTTCCTCAATGGCTTCATGGCCGTTATTCATCACAGCTCATATTTGATTTAATTTGGTAATACAGGGATAAATAGGCCAGTGAGATGGCTGCAAATTACATGAAGTCTCCGCGCCTGACATTTTCGATTTCAGTCTGGCAGGGTTTGAAAGCTGGCAAACACGACTGAAAACCCATATGCCCTGTAGCGACTCTGCAGCCAGCGTGGTGCTCCGGTGCCTCAGGTTGTGTTGAAGGAGCACTCTAGCAAAAAGGGAGAACGTGACTCTTTTTTTTTTTTTTTTTTTTGTGCCTTATTTTTATTTTCCACTTCAGATGTAGCCCTGTATCATTTCCCTTACCTCAGGGAAAGGCTGTCATCTTTGGGTGATATGACCACCGGTTTGACAGATTTGTAGATTGATGTGGGATCTCTAAGGATTTCGGGCGTGTTTTTAGACTAGCAGAAAAAACTCATTATCACTGTACTGTGTTTACTTTAGAATTTTGATGTTGTTTATTGGTTTTCTCGTGCTTGTCAGGCCTCTACAGTAACATTTGTGCTGTGATGTCACAGTACAACATATTCTCAAGCATTATTGTTGGATTCAATTCACATTTATTTGTATAGCGCTTTTCACAATACATATTGTTTCACAGGGAATGCATGTCTACATTACAATTTAGAGTGATCTGTTATCAGAGGTGACTGTGTCCAAGTTATGTATTTCAAAAATGTACATATACAAGTCACACAGTTAGCTAATGATGTATTCATTTAAGGCAGAAACAATGAGCTCATTGAAATAATGACTACATGTTTGGTTAAATGATTAGGATATATAGAAAAATGTAGCATTCGTACGATTCAGCGACATTAAATATACTTTATATTCGACAACTTCACAAATACGCTTTTTTATTATTTGCAGCTAATTAACTAACAACTAACAACGCAAATCACATCCAACCATCGATAATCCTTAAAGGTGCATTAAGCAACTTTTCATGTTAAAAATACCCGTTTTCTAACCCATACATGCTTAAACAATTGCCTGATGGGCTGAATGAGCCCTTCTCTGATCACTGAGATTGTCTCTATAATCCTGTAAAGTAAAATAAATAAGAGGGACTCGGGCCGGAATTTTAGACTGGGCGTGGCGTCATGCGCGTTCACGGCACGCTCACCTGGCTATGTCTGGCAGGTTTGTGTATTCGCCGCCATTCTCCGTAGAAGATGGATTCTAAGAGACCAGCTTGTAGTTCATTTCAAACACCAACGCAAACTCCACGTAAGATAAAAAAAAGAAAACTTTTGTCCGTGAGCGTGCACACTTCTGGTTGCAGTTTCGCTTGCCGCCAGAGGGGGCATAGTTCTGCAAAAACTCAGAGACTTGCGCAATGCACCTTTAACAAATCAATAATTTAAAACATTTAATGGTACATAATAATAGACAAAATCAGATAGTAATGATCAATTATGTATGTAGGTTTTTGCTAATGTTATTGAGATATTGCATATTCCTATTGGAGATACTGTATTTTACAAATAGCCCACTAAGATGAAGGCTTTGATATTATTTAAATTATAAGTAGGCCTTGTTTACATTCACAAATCCTAGTATAGTGAAGACATGGCTCATGATCTACTTTCAGCATTTTAAAAGCTTTTTAATATTCATGACGAGATGCTAAAAAAAGTAATATGCCACGAAATTGACAAAGCCTATTGTTTAATTCTTGTATACTTAGATCAACAACTGTTGACTTGGGTGGAAAGCAGCCGATTGCAGTGAGTAAATGCAGCGAGGGGGTTTTCTTGAGCCTCACCTGTAGGTCAACGTTCATTTTGTTGTGTTGTCTTTGGTCCTTGTCTTTGTTGTCCAACCATTCTGCCTTTACAGTTTCCTCTAGAGAGTGCTATGATGAAAGCCCTGCCTCTGTTGACCATGTGTCTGTGCGCGTCTAGTCTACGAGAGAGAGTGTAGGGAGACACTGATGAATGAGATGGAGTGCTCTCGATGCTGCTAACTTAATGTTGATTGAACGACAGGCAGGGTACGATCGGCGCACACTGAGGTGCGAGCGCGTGTGTGCGTTTAGCCCACAGGTAACACAACCCGTAATTATTTTCATCATGCAAGTTTGGAGTCGTGCGAGAAGCTCAATAAAAGGGAAGAAAACGGGGAACTCGCTGCTTGACAGATGACAGCATTGTTTATGCCTGCTGCTGCTGAGTTAGATGCAATTCAATCAGGCAGAGAGATACATATATTTTATTGCAATTATGCAAAATAACAATGTCACCCCGAGCGTCCCTGCTCTCATATTTGACTGTCTTGATTTAGTTTTTTTCGAACACGGTCCTCTGCAAATGCCGTGGTAAACGTGTCAAGCCTTAAAAGGGTGTAGAGGAGGTGAATTACATGTTGTCAACACACATCCTGGTGAAAAATGACTCCAGTGTAATTTCCTTAATATGGCATGATAAGGAACAATAAGCTTTTGCATTTAATGACATTAGCCAGCCATCGCTGAGCTGTAATTAAATGGATTGAAACGAGTGATTAGCCAGGTTTGTTGAAACTATAAAATGTAATTGGAAATTTATGCAAATGTAAGAATCCCTAGGTTGCTTCTCGATCCTCGAGTGCCCTGGCCAGAGATGGTGTGGTGGTCTCCGGGGTTACACACAGGAAGAGACTGAAACTCTGTGAGCGCGAACGCAAGTGTGTTTTCACACCGTCTCGAGACAAGGTGACCGTGCCTTTGTCGAAATCACTGTTGTATTAAGAGTTCTACAATCATCTTCATTTGCTCTGGAGCTTTTGATCTCAGAAGGCCTTGAGATTGACAAAGGGCAAGTTTCATTCATTTGTACATGTGGTGCTTCCCCAAATTGCTACCCATTTTTCTTTTGCAATGCGTACAGCAATGTTGATTTTATACTTACAAGTGTATTTTTTTAAAGTTTTTATTTGGCAGAAAAAAAGTAACTGAAAAAGTTTTCATTTTCAGATCCCATTGTAAACGCTTTTTTGTAACTTTTTGTTTATTTATTAATGCATGATTTGCACCACATATTACATTATAGCAAAAAGAAAAAAGTGTTGCTTTACCTCCTTGTTCATTGCAGGTAAGTTGCAGCATTTTCAACTGATACCAGTTTCCATGAAAACGATATAAATGATGCTAGACATTTGCTATTGTATCTGTTAAAGTTCTTCTCCATTATTAGCCAACACTTGCATTGATCAAATGTCTTGGGTAATTTCACTTCTGTGAGGACGAGGAGACACATGACTGCCCTATGCCAGAGTTTGCATTTAGCAAGACAATGTCTCACACGCACACAATCTGCCCCTGAGGATGTCTGTCTAAATGACTGGCCCTGTCCTGGCTGTATGAGTTGCCCACCCACACACACACACACACATGCTCTCTCACACACTCCCAGATAAATGAGAGGCTGTCTGTGACTGCGGGATTTCTCACTCAGTGACACAGCGGCCATTTGTCAGTTCTCTCAGTGGCGCTCTGGAGGCGACTGAGTGAGTGTGTGTGTGTGTGTGTGTGCAAGGCAAAGCCATAAGTCTTGTTTATTTTTGCTGGCTGTTGATTTGTTGGAGCGTTTCTGTATGCGCCATTGTTGGGGCTGAAATATTTAGAAATTATTAAAAGCTGTCAGAATTGAAGTATGAATACTTCATGCAGTGCCAGCTGCTGTGTTTACAAGCGATCAATAAAAGCCACAGATAGCTATACGAAACGATACAATATTTTTCACAGCTGGATCCCTGATCATTAATTCATCTTCCTCCTGTTTGGTAATCTGGTCATGCTAGCCAAATCATTGGTGGTTAACCATGTTCAGAACATCATTGGTTACAGCTGGATGGCGGATCATAACTCTGCATAATCATGCCGTGTCCCTAACAGGCTGTTTCTGAGTCCTTCCCTAAATCTAAAGCCCCATTAAAAATGAAATATACATTTGAAATGTTGCTGGTTATATATTACATTTAAATATGTGCATTTGTCTCGAAGGTATGTTGTTTTTAGGGCATTTTAATCCCCTTTTTGAAAGTGGGCGGCACATATTGAGTCATGGCCATTGATTATCTCACAAAAAGTAGGCGGCAAAGTCAAAATGTCTAAATGTGGACAGCCTACATTTGCCAATCTGATATAATAGTTGCTATGCCCCAGTTTTTTAGAGACTATCCCACAAGGCTATGGAGCCTCTTCACGTTTTCAGATCTACTGGCTCAGTGGTCGACACATCTTGACACATTGGATCTGTGTTGCTGTCTGACATGCGTGACAGTTTTGATTACATTTCTGTATCCCCAATAATTTGTTGTCTATTTTTCCATTTTGTTTATCGAAAGAAGAGTTAAGAATGGCTGACAAAAAGATGAAACATAAACTGTTGCCTTTCGAAGATTTTATGATTCATCCCATGAATCTTGTTTTTAAAGAACATTCAAATAAGTGCTCTGCAGCTTTTGTCAAGAGTCTGTCATTTCCCATGAGACAAACAAGCTTTTATGTGTAAAACAGATAATAGCTCATAATGTGATTTTAAGTAAAAACTGATTTCATAAAATTATGTAGCAGTTAAAAACTTGATATTGCCTCATAAGCTATTTGTTGATGACACTTTCAAGTTTTAATATGCAGCGCAATGATTATTAATTCTGATTTTACATCTCAGTAGTAAGATGATTGAAGAATATTGACGTTTATGAGCATGATTTAAGTTAACCAAATTTGTCATTAATTATAACTATATAATTATACATGCTTTATTGAAAGTTTTCCAAACTTGTTACATTAATAGCCAAACAATACATATGTAATGACTACAATGCTTATTTGTCTGTCGTAAGCTAACTTGAGTTTCTCATCAAATATGAAAATTGTCATCATTTACTCACCCTCATGTCATTCCAAACCTGTATGCCTTTCTTTCTTCTCTAATGAAATAACTTATTTTGAAGAACATTGGAGTCCCAACAACATTGGACCCCATTCACTGACACATTTTTTAAAACGAGTCCTTTTTCAAAACATGGAGCAAAGCAAGTCAGACAGGCTTAGAGCAACTTGAGGCAGAGAATATTGATTTTTGGGTAAACGATCCCTTTAATATGTACCTTCATACAAGTACGCTGTCTATTAAGCTGTTGACTGACTGGAAAGCAAAGCTTCAACCTTTGTTTATAAAGTTATTAAGGTGCACAATGTGATCCAATGACATGTTGTAAAAGGCTAAACACACGCTGAAATGTATTGGTTATGT
The DNA here is from genome assembly GCF_964197995.2 of Scardinius erythrophthalmus. Lineage (NCBI taxonomy): Eukaryota > Metazoa > Chordata > Actinopteri > Cypriniformes > Leuciscidae > Scardinius > Scardinius erythrophthalmus. The sequence goes on along the minus strand of NC_138227.1, from coordinate 22,532,432 downwards.
ACACCGATATTCACATAATGTACTGGCGTTAGATGTTTTTACTTTATTTATGGAAACCCCTTCATACACTCTGTTTGGCTTGAAAATAAACACATTCTTTGTAACATTTACCTTAAGCCAGTAATTCTCACCCATCTGACAAACTCCGAGACTTACGATATACGTCAGCTAATAGATTTCCATGGCTTTCTGGCTCAGAGACCCCATAATTTGGACATATAGGTGATTTTCTTCATTGGAGTCAGTGCGAGCTCATAAGACCTCCATGTTTGGCCTGCCATAACACGGGCAGCTCTCTCAGACGCAATCAATTTCGTTCTCGGTGAAATTCGTGCCTGTAATAGAGATAAAGAGCCCATCAGTGTGTAAGCATTAGTATTGTTTACACACTGAGTCATGGCCTGACGCACCCTGCACTCCATCCTGACTATGACAGCGGAGAAAAGCACAGGAAAATGACCAACACTCACTCTCCTGAGCTATGAGGGGACTCGACTTGAAGTCCCTTTAGGGGCCCAATAAGAATTGTGTGGCAAGATTGTGCCAAGAAACAGCGCCCGCGGCATGGGACGTGATCCGGGTGTCTAATAACACTGATGGGACTTACAATAACAATTCAGTAGAAGTCAAAACAACATTAGGAGAGTTTGATGGCGGCATATTCTGAATGGCCCCCTTACACTCATGGGGGTATTACGTGACATAAAACGAGCCACCGCCGTTATGACTTCTCACTTCCCACTATTTGATTTTATGATCTCTGGTGCCAGTAGATAAATGACTGTATTTCATTCAAATGAAGCATTCCTGGGTTATTAGAAGGGGAGGGGGGATACGAGAGCGAAGGAGACCATGTGAAACGTGAAGCTGCTAGAAAGACGTAGAAAGAGAGAGAGCGCGAGCGAGAGGGGCCGGGCAAGCAGAAGGATCAGAGAGAGGCCTTGTTAGATGAGTGCTCCTCTGTGCTCTGAGGGTTTTTTCCCCTCTCTTTCTCTCTCTCTTGCACGTTCTTTTTCTCCCTCACTCCCCTTGGTCCTTTCATTGCGTGGGGCGCTAGTCAAATCGCAGATCAAAGCTGCATTCAGTGTATGTCAGAGCGGATCATTTGCACTTCCATGAAATCTGCCATCGCCAACACTGCTAAACCTCTGCATTCATTAATATCCAAATTCAGCAAAGACAAAGCCGGCGCCGAAATGGATATTGTGATCATTTGATCCGCAAGCAAGCCCTTTCTGCCCCTCTTCTGCTCCACTAGACTCCATTTAAACCCCAAACAATGCTTATTTGATATTAATTTATTCATTTATCGAATCCCTCCATTCTAACATGGAAGCATGTGCTGGATTATTAAAGGAGCAGTGGGGATACGGTAGCCAGAGGCGAAAGCTGCTTCATGTAGGCTGTTTATTATCTGACTGAAGTTGTGTTCTGCTGAAAGAGAAACACAGTGTGAACGCTGTTAATCTAGTCAACGAAAATTAGTGACGGAAATGTTCACTCACGAATGTTTTTTTGTGGTTCACAATCCATAATGATGATGAGATTAAGTATTACTGAGGGGAGGAAAAACAGGAATAGACCAAAAAATCCCATTCATTTTCTTCTCAAGCCTTTCAAGACAGACATACAGTACCAGCTCTGAGGTACCAATCCTCATAACTTAATTAATAAAAAAGTCTTAATATAGCAAAGCAGCAAAATATATTATGGATGGATGGATGGATGGATGGATGGATGGATGGATGGATGGATGGATGGATGGATGGATGGATGGATGGATGGATGGATGGATGGATGGATGGATGGATAGATTTTATAATAATTGAATATTATTATCTGACTATACATCAGTAGTTTTATACCGAATCATTATTTTTTATTCAGTTACATCATTCGCTGTTCATCGAATTGGAATTCACATGTGAAGTAACAAATCTTTTTTTTGTTTTTTTTTTTGTTTCTCAAATATATTTTTGCTTCAAATTATAGTTTGTAATTCTGTGATTCATCTCAGAAAAATAAGTTTTTTTTATGTTAAGTCTTTCTTTTTTATATAGATAGATATAGTCTGTAAAACATTTTCAGTTTTCAGATAAAATGTTACAGTACTTTTATCGAAATTAAAATTGTTCTACACTCTCTCTCTCAAAAAAAAAAGGTACAAAATCTGTCACTGGGACAGTACCCTTCAAAAGGGTTCTAATATGTACCATTTTTAAGTGTACAATTTTACACTTTTGGTACCAATATGTACCTTTAAGGGACTAAAATGCACTCTTTAGGAACAAAGGTGTACCTTTTGAAAAGGTACCGCCACAGTGACAGCTTTTGTACCTTTTCCTCTGAGTGTACTTTGGCTAGTAAAATAGATAAAAATTTATGAATGACAAATTATTGCAATAATTTAAAGGTCTTTTTAAAATAATTAAAACGAAAGATAAAAATGAGCACTGTGTGTGAATATAATTCACTCAGGTTTAATAAATATGTACTTTTTCCTTCTGAATAAACCTGTGAAATCTGCGGCACCACCTCTGTCTCTCTTGCAGCTCTGGCTTGAGTTTGGACGCGCTAACAGGGCTCCGTAAATGCATGTGTTGAACATCTGAGAAAGGCGAGCGTCTGTTGAGGGAAATTCTGTGATGTAGTGTGAAGGTTACTCTAAAGAACCCCCCTCCCCCATCTCTCTCTGGCCCTCTTTCAAGAGTTTGTGCCTCAAACCAATTTTTCCCCCTTAGCTGCCGAAAGCACTGCAGACAATCCATCCACAGGCATCCATCCGTCTCTCCATGTGACACGCTGTCATTGCTTTTATAGAGGAAACGCGCTAATATTTGTAGCACTCGGGCTGAGTGACATAAGTGAAATGTGCAAGCGTTCACTCAGCGCTGGAACGAACAGTCAAACCTCTATGCGGTGTGGGACGTGCATGTGGTAACAGGCAGTATTGACCTTGGCCGGGCTGGTGGTGCCCGCTGCGAGCGTGGCACTCTTCCCATGTTGCCGCAGGGTGGTGGTGGTGCTGGTGGCGCTCACGCTAGACACAACAATAAGCGTGACTCAGCATTGGCAAGCCGAGTGCGCCTTAAGCTACGTTTTTTTCCTTCGAGTGTGGAAAGGAAGGATGTTTTAGCCTGTTAAACGTGGGTAAGACGAGAGACGAGTTTAACGTCTTCCTGTTTTGAAATCAACTGTTGAAGACAGCATAAAAAAGAAACATCATTGTGATTTTTTTTTGTTGTTGTTTATTGCATAAAAGACAGACATGTTTCTTGAGTGAAAAGTGGGCCATGGCTTACGTCTAAACACAATTTGAAAACAAATTGGCTTTTCTAAGAACATTATCGTTTTTCCGGCTGAAGCTCGACTGATATGGCGGTGTTGCCTAACATAATTGACATTTGTAGCTCTGCAGTCCAGTCCTTTCAGACAAGCGGCGTAATTGCTAGACAGCTACTTTTGAACCATTTTGCTTTTTTAATGAGAGTGTCTTTTGATTGGACTCGCATGTCGTAGTGAAGTAATGAGCTCAAAACAAAACCGAAACAGTTGGCGGAGAAGAAAACCTGGAGTTGTAGGATGCTGTTATGCTTCCGAACGAAAGGCCGAGCGCTCAAGGTCACCTCGGCAGCACTCTGTAATTTTGTCTCTTTTTATTCAGTTTTCATTCAAATTCCGCCATAAAATCCACACACTCCCTGTAACTGAGGCTTATTTCCTTTTGTGGAGCTCTTAGCCGAAGTGCATTAACCTTTACATGCTGTTTCAATGACAGTATATTCTGATTTGAGCTATCTGTCATTTTTAATGTGTTAGTTATGGGAAATTGAACATAATGTTGTTGTATAATTGATTGATGAGTGTAATTAAATCTATTATGATTTAATTACCTCAAAAAACATGTATTCATACATTTAGGTAGACCATGTGTCTTCTTTTTCATCTGCTTGTTGCCTTTGAGTGAGGTGCACCCACCTTTTGTGTCAAGATTTTGTTTGTTTCTCTTCAAGGGATAGTTTTGTCATTATTTGCTCATCCTCATGCCATTTTAAACCTTTTTCACTTTTTATTTTCAGTGGAAAACAAAATGAGAAGTAAATATCTTGCCACTTTTATTTAAGTGAATGAAGACAGAGCCTGTCAAGGCCTAAAGTGACAGACAATAACCTTAAAAGTATTATAAATTTTGAAAATTAAGTCATTATCAGTGTTATTTTACTATATACTATTATAGTATTTATAAATAGTTTTTTTAATTGAAATTTTATGCTTAAGGTTTTAAAGGATAAAGGTTTTAGTAATTTTATGTGCTTTTGTAATTAGTAGTTTTTTATTTTTCATTTCTGTTAATATATTAATACATTGACATGTATATGTTTTAATAATTTTAGTTGTTCAACTTAATCTTGTTTATTTCATTTAGCTGCCAAGGCAACATTTCACATTTTCTCAGTTTAAGTTTCTCATATAATATTTATATTCTATTTAATTTCAGTCTTATTTCAATTACTGAAAATGTTTTAATAGTTTTAGTTTGGTTAACAATAACAACACTGGTCCTTCTTCACTGAAAATTCGCTGATAACGGCACATTCAGAAGTAGCTGATGTCCAAATCATTATTTTGAGTCAGATCTTTTACAATGGATCAGTTAATTCAGTTCACAAAGCCAGTCCGAATGATCCGTTTACAAATCAGACTAAATCTGGACCATAATAATGCATGTTTTGTCATTTTAGAGCTTGACCGTTTCAACCCCAGGTGTGTGGAGAAATTTTAAAATGATATCAGGGTTAGTAAATGAAGAGTTCAGATGCAAAAGCCTCTAAGTGCCATCTGAAATTTTCTTCTAGAATGATCATTTTTATCAAGCTTGTATATTTAAGTTCAGTAATTTCACTTAAATGACAATTAATAGGTAATCTTCATTGCCATTTAAGTGAAATTACTGAATTTAAATATACGAGCTTGATAAATGAAATTTCAGATGGCACTTAGAGGCTTTTGCATCTGAACACTTCAAATAATGACATAAGTTTCTTTCTTTTTGAGTGAACTGTTCTTTTAACTCTAAATGCATTGGATTGTCTCGCAGTCTTCTATCATGTCGTATAAAGGCTTTTTTCATTTAGCGGTAAACGGTCTGGCATCTCAAAGTAGTTTGAGCGACGGGTTTGTGTTCTCGGCTTTGAGGGTCTGTCTGTGTGATTGTCAGCTCTGTGTTTGTGCGTTTGTGTGTGCGCTCGTGTTGTGTGTAGATGAATGAGATACAGTGCAGGTGGATGGATAACAGTTCTCATGGGATCTCGGAGACGAGTGCTTTAAGATTAGACCTGGAGACTAGCGAGCTAGCTTCCTTAAGAAAATGGCCAACACAATTGAGTTTCCATCAAAAGAGCTTTGAGACGTTTTACCCGCTTGAATCCCAATGGCCCTTCTGTTGTTCTTATCTCTACAGTACAAATATAAAAAGCTTACATTTTAAGTGACGCCCTTTCCTGACTGCTTTTCCTCCTTTTGCAATCCTAACTTTGCTTCCTATGATGCCCTGGTCCCCATTCCCCTTTAAAACATACTGTAATTAAATGATCAACAGATGATCCGGAGAATGCTCCACTGCCTGCCAACTGATAGCGGGCAGGACTGCCAAACGCAATCTCTCAAAAGCGCAATTCAGCGGGGAGCCCGGTGGTGCTTGTTGCTCCTCTCAGCTTTTCTGTCTCCATATGGGTTTCTTAGACACAGAGTAAACAGCTCCCTGAAAAACGCTCGCATATCCTTTCAGGCTACAACCAGGTGTGCCGCTAAAAAGGACCCAATTCTTTTTATTGAAACGGCTTCATTAGGATGTTTCCGTAGCATGATAACTAGGCTAATCCATTGAGATGAGCAGACGATTCTATTCTAGCTGAGAAGAATCATTTTTAGGGTTATTCTGTATAGCTGTACAGGTTTGAGCTTTTTCATTCACATCAATTCAGTCGCACGTGAATGAGTTGTTTGTAACAGACAGTCATTTAAAGGAGCGTCACGAGATGAAGACTATTGTGCTAAATGCTAATCTAGCATGTTTAAAGATGTATTTAGACAGAAATTAAAATTCTGTCTTCATTTATTCACCCTCATGTAGTTCCAATCCTTTAGGAATGCATGAAAAAGTCATTTTGAAGAATGTTTTTGTGCTGCTATTTCTGTGCTTTGAGTGACATGAGGGTGAGTAAATAATCACCATTACATTTTTGGGTGAACTCTCTCTTTAAATCTCTGTGTTTGTGATGATGAAGAAGAACAGAAAAGCTTCATGTTCTGGCTGGGAAGTCACAGCTGATCTGTGAGTTGCTTTAATGGCACAGATCCCACAGCACACATCTGTTTGAATACTGACCCGGGACTTACGGCCTCTTTGCACACACACACAGAATGGGAAATAACACTTAATGCTGTTCGCTTTGGCCCTCAGCTGTTTTTGAAGCAAGATTAAAAGCCGCTCTCTCTTACTCTCTCACACAAGTCAGGTCTGTCTAATTCTGGAACAGTGAGTCTGACAGGCTTCTGTATGGCTTACATGTGAACAAGAACTGGAGGCTGCAAAATTACTTAAAATAGCTAGATCCTATATATATATATATATTGTATGTATGTGTATATATAACATAAATATTAAAAACAACAACACAAAGTAAAACATAAAAAGGCTTCCGTTACAATTGCATGCTGTCATATTCATTTATAAACCATTTCAGTTTTATCTGACTCTTGGTGATTCTGTGGGCCAGCTCTCACCATACACGAGTGTGTGTGTGTGTGTGTGTGTGTGTGTGTGTGTGTGTGTGTGTGTGTGTGTGTGTGTGTGTGTGTGTGTGTACACATATACAGGGTTTTTCCTGGGTCAAAAATGTTCATCATTGCTGACGGGCAAACATAGCACACAGTACAAATGAACTGTGAGCCCAGTACTGACAATAAATCCAAAATAAATGTAAAGAAACAGCTTGAAATATTAACTTGTCCTATATATTCATGGAATAAAAAATTAAAAAACAAATATAAAAAATTCCATGAATGCGCAGGACTGTAATAAAATACTATTAATGTTATTGTTAATGTTTTTTTTTTCATTATAAAAATGAATCAAGTATGTAATAAATATATATATATATATATATATATATACATACAGTTTGTATATATATATATATATATATATATATATATGTGTGTGTGTATGTATGTGTGTGTTTATATGTATACATACATACATACATACATACACTATATATATATATATTTTTTTTTTTCATTATAAAAATGAATCAAGTATGTAATAAAGATATATATATATATATATATATATATATATATAATCGATTAATCGGTCGATTATTTTTATGATTAATCGGTTTATGTACTTATATTTTAGTTTTGCCCATTTTTCCCCAAGTAAATTATTAACAAAGGGTCTTTATCATTCAACATAGACTTTTTAGAGATTTTAACCGTTTTGCATTGTCATATCCTCATCAAAAACATACCTGGAGTTTTATTATGTGTTAGTAATCCTTTGTCGAACTCTTCTGCAATCAAAACACTGACTTATACATACTCTAGCAAATTTCACAAGGAGATTTCAAATAATGTTTTCACCATGGCAGTCCTTAGGGCTCCTAAAGTAGTTTAACATCCCGAACAAAGCTATTAAGGAATCTTGCAGAACATATTTTCACGAAGAATAAGAATAAAACAGAATACAGTTGCAGTATTGCATTTTATTATTTTGTTTCCTGTAAACACGCAGCTTATACCTGGGAAACAGCTTTATAGCTTATGCTGTGAAATCAATCATAAAGTTGAAAGTAGCTCAACTTTATGGTAATGAACTATGACGCGGTTCAGCGACAAACGCCAGCAACCAATCGGAATATAGATGTCCTTCGCGCTGGCTGATTCCGGAGAAACATACGATGTAAACTCTCGTTCCTACCAAAACATTAGTTCCGAGAAAAAATAATTAATTTAACCATCATAGAGTGAAAGCGTATCATTTGCATGTGTTTTTAAGTCCTGTCAGTTTAACAGGGCGCGCTTGACAGGGCATATAAGAACGAGCAGAGAGAGAGCCGCGGCCGCGCGCGCGCACTCACCCGAGCGCTGTCTTGCTCTCTCTCTCCCTCGCGCATATTAATCAAAATCAATTGATACGATGGTGTCGGAAAAAAAGACATCTTTGGATGACTTCGTTCGATTAGTTTTATCTTCCTAGTTTTATTATTATTTTTCTTTCTCGAGCTTACTCCACTGCCGCCTGCCTCTGCCATCTCGCTGAATGCTGCAGAGACGCTGTGCGGGAAGCACGTGACATAAAACGAGGCCAGCTATTGGCTATTCGCTACTTCTCCTGCTGTACTGGCTGAGTAAAACTTCCGGTGGCTCATTACTGCCACACTTTGGTCACCGCAGATTTAAAATATGCACGAAATGAGCCGCTTACGGCAAATAAAAGTTATTTAGCAAACTAATCGATGACTAAATTAGTTGACAACTATTTTAATAATCGATTTTAATCGATTAAATCGATTAGTTGTTTCAGCTCTCTCTCTCTCTCTCTCTCTCTCTCTCTCTCTCTCTCTCTCTCTCTCTCTCTCTCTCTTGCTTTGCCATTAATACAGTGACTTAATACAACTGTTAGTTCAGTCGTATTAAGACCAACCTTTTGTATGTGCACAGCAATCAATGCAAATGGGCCACAACCGTTTTAGCGGTTTGCACTCGTCTCGTTAATAGGCTTGTTAATTAATGTTACAAATACCTTGCAGGGGGAAACTTTTGAAAATTCAAGGCCGTCTATCGGCACAGAGCTGTTTCGTGCGGGCTTCATAATAGGCATACATTGAATGGAAAATTGATGATTCGAAAACTTGCGGGCCCTTCAATTGGAAGCGTCCAATTAAAAATATATTTTATGCAACAATGGCCTGATGAGAGAGACTCCGCATGAAAGCCAAGCTCCTTGTACTGTACGTCAGAGTTAATTTCGGACTGAGAGCCGTATAGACATGCTCAATAATAGCTTGGTAGGCCTATACTTTCTGTTTATCTGCTCTGGATATTGTTTTGACTGTTGAATGAGACAAACTAATCACTTTAAAAGCCTCCCTGGATGCTCATTGGTTTCAAATCACTCAGAAATATTACAGCCCTGTAATGAATATTTGGCTTGATTTGAATGCAGGAGCAAGCAGGAAGGGTTTGCAAGACCCTTACTCTGTAAGGCAGAAGAGGGCCTGTTCAAGGAATTGTTCCTGTCACAGATGGTTCATTTGGGAACGTGTAGCATATTTACTGCAATAAAGCTCGAAGAAATTGATGACGGAAAACAAAAGAAAGGCTTGCCAGATAACAAGGCTACAATCCAGTCATGTGACTCTTAGGTACTCATACTGCCAATGCTTTAAGAGTCTTGTGTTCCAGTTTGAAATCTGCAAAATGAGTGAGAAGATCTCTGAGCCACAGCAAAATGGAGTATAATGTATACAAAAAATAAATAAATAAGATATAACGGTTTAACATGGAACTAAAGTCTTCGCCCGTGTGCTGTGAGAGACACTCTCTGACACTTGTAGAAATGATGCTTCATCCTAATACCACATCAGCTGTTGTTTCTTGTCAAAAACTGTACAGTCATGCTCGTCCTTTACCAAAGTCGTTAGAGTGCATGGGAGTAGATTTGTGCTCAAAAGATAGAGGACTTGAAAGAAAATGCTTGTGTGTGTGTGTGTGTGTGTGTGTGTGTGTGTGTGTGTGTGTGTGTGTGTGTGTGTGTGTTTGGAGCACCCCTCAGAGGACCACTCACATCCTCCTACACTCACCCTCTACTAACACATCAAGCCTGCATTTGTTGTTACAGAGAGAAAGAGAGAGAGAAAGGGAGTGAGCCGGTGCGAGATGCAGCCAGCTCATTGTTTCGCTTTCACCTTAAATAACGTCATAACTGCAAGATCGTTAGTGAGTTTGCGATTTGCTTTCCCTTCCTGTCTCTTTCCCCTTGACTTTTTGATTTTTCTTTTCTACACCCACCCCACCCCACCCTCCAATGTCAGGAAGAGGACGGGCTGCCAGTCCATTTGTTAAGCGTTTCATATATTTTTCCCTACGAGGCAATTTTCTGCAATGATATTCTCATCCTGACAATAGCGAGAGAAAAGGGAGAGGAAAGCGCTATTATTGCCTCGCTCCGTTGACTCAATCACGGCCCTGCTGAACAGCTCGCCATCTTGTCATTACTGTCTCTTTATTTATTTTTGACTCAATTACACTCTCACAGTGCCGTCCCACTTATATCAGTGGCGAAAAACACACACGCATTTATTGCTTGATTGAATTAAATGTGATATTACTAAAGCACAACCTGCAATATTCGGCAAGGACGGATGCAGTGGCGCGCTTCTCTTAAGAATTGTTTTGTTGTTGTTTTTTTAGGAGAAGCCAGACCGCTCGTATGCATTCATTAAAGGCCCTCCCTTTCAGGTCGGCCATTATTTTCCCCACAATAATGGAAATGTATATGGAGACGGAGGGGGTTTGGCACTGGATCGTGGCGGCGGGGATGCCGGGTGGTCTAAGCGTGCGCAAAATATATTAATTCGTCTCTTGTCATTTTTGCTTGGATAATTCTAATGTTGTCATGGTAATTTGGGGCCGGGAGGCAGCAGGTCACTTTCCAAACAGAGAGCATGTGCGGTGAGGCTGGATCCTTGCGAGGGGCTGATAAGGCGCCGTGTGCAGCCTTCAGCCTCATGATGAATCACCCGCTTATCTGCGCAGACCCAAAGAGCCGACTACCACCACACGAGACTGACAGAGAGAGAAGGGAGGGAGGGAGAGCCATTTGTCATTATCAGCAAATAAGGGATAAAATGCTTGCACACAATAACAGCCATGTTCCCTATGCAAACCTGCTTGAATACCTGAATGGTGGCGCTATCAGCGCACGCCGACTCCGGGAGCTTCAGAAACAAACTCGCAACATTTTTATCATCTCTGTTCAATTTTCTCGCCATTGTGCAGACGTATTCGATACGGTTTGTTCTGGGAGACACGTGATGCCTTTTGGGAAAACTGATTTTGCTCAGGTGACTCAATCAGTGTGGGTTTTGTAGAGGAGATGGAGGCTAGTTATTACAGAAACTAGCTGGATCTCAACAACAAGGGTTTGAGCCTAAAGTCCAATACGTGTCATTTATCTCGCAGATTTGTATGTTGGTTTCAAACATCTAGTTCAATATTAAATGGCGGTTTTGTGTTTTTTATTTCCTCCAAACTAAAATGATATATTTTTATAACAGCTGTTATGAACAAATAACACACTGGCATAAAATCAGGCAAGAGTAAACTCAGAGTAAAGAGTAAAATCAAAAAAGAGTAAAAATGAACATAGATTTGAACAAAAGCATTAAACTGTTCATGGCAATAGAGTATTTTTCAAAAATGGGGCAAGTTTGTTTGACATGTTACATTAATTAACCATTTTACACAAAAACAAAAAAATTGTACGCTACTTTTACATGATCTTATACATTTTTGCTTTTTTTATGAATAGTTTTGTTTTTTATATTTTTATATTTTATTTCCAGATTTACCAATAGAGTTCATGAGGGAACTTCCGGGCTTTGTAAGTTGATAAAGCTAAAAATGAACGATCATAACAATGTAAAATTTAAATAAATGAATGATAAAAATACAGCAATCAAATCAAAACTTTTACTTAAAAAGATAAATATATTTGTTTTCCTACATGTCAAGTGAGCATTAACTGACATCAGAGAACCGTGAACATGCACGTGTTATTAAATTATTGAAATATTAACTTGTCAAATTCCAACAACTTACCCGATATAGTCAATGTGCTATCTGGGAACCATTTTTTCCCCCCTAGGCAGTAACAGTTGAAATATTCAATAGCTTTTTGTAGCCAAGGCTATACATAAATTCAAAACGAACCTACCCTTAAAAATATTCACTGGAGTAAAAAAAGTGTGACAACTAGCCCCAGTCTCCACTGTCCTCTGGGAAAGTTTTGTATCAGCATGTTTAGTTTATCATTGAGTTTTTTTTTTATTAATAATACGTAAATACATGATCTTTGTGTGTTCTTGCTTATTAGAACACGGTCACCCACCGAGTGTGAGGTAGGAGGGGATTGAACACGCTGTTTGTCAGCTGTATGCGGACTTCCTGCTAAACGGATGCTCACTGCCACAGCACAAACGCCTGTGGGCAGCATGCCCCATCTCTCTCTCTCTCTCTCTCTCTCTCTCTCTCTCTCTCTCTCTCTCTCTCTCTCTCTCCCTCTCTCCCTCTCTCTCTCTCTCCCTCTCTCTCTCCCCCCCCCCCCCTCTCTGTGTGTGTGCGTGCGTGTGCGCTGGACCGGTAGTGAATAGCCTGTGATAACTGCTGATGAGATGTCAGGATCCTGCAAGCTGGATCCTTTGTTTTTCACACTTCTGGTTGGGGATAAACATCACTTTTTAGGCCGTTTTACATGGTGCGGAAAGGTTGCCAGGGTACCAGTGGTGGAGAAGCTACTTTAAAACTGTAGCTCACCAAGTTACAAGCTACTCATGATTTAAAACAGTTCAACAACAGTCAAGCTGGTCTTTTCAAAAAGTAGTTAGCTACAGAAGCTAATAACAAAAAGCAGCTTCCTACATCAAAGCTATGTAAGTGGGAATGGTTTTTAAAATATGTATTGGATTAAATATATTTTCAGTGTTGGGTAAGTTACTTTAAAAGAGTAATTAATTACTAGCTACTAATTGCTTCTTCAACAGTGTAATTCGATTACTGTACTAATTACTCTGTCTAAAAAGTATTGAATTACTTATTAATAATTACTTTCGAAATCATCCTCAACCAGTTAAACAATACAAGGACAGACACGAAACTGCACTTTTGATTCTTTCAAATAAAATGTATACAATTGCATAACTTCTGCTGACCAAAGTGTGTGAAGGGAGAAGGTTAGATTAAAAACGTACACTTTAACATTAAATGTTGATGTTAAATCCACTATTGTTTCATTCTGTATAGAATTCTGTTTCTACAGTATTTAATGCAATTGTCAGAAGTAACTGTAATTAAATTAAGAGTAATCCCTTTACTTTTTCAAGGGAAAAGTATTTAAATTACAGTTTAAATTGACAGTTAAAGTTTTTGCACACAGATTTTAAGTAATTTGCACATATGGAATAAAGTAAACTCTACTTAAAATTAACAAAGAAAATAAGTAGCTTTAACCTGGCGACTTGGAGTAATTTCTACTTAGTTGAAGTTTACTTTGCAAAACTTTTTACTCAAACAATATAACACCAAATTAAATCATGCTTTTAAAGTGTATGCTTTACTTGGAAACATCTAAGTAAATAAATATAATAGATATTGTGTAGACACCATATCTACATAATAGAAGTAACACAGTACCCACCTGAATGGATCTAAATTACTACACAATGACTGTAAAATTTGATGGATCATTTTTGAGTATGAATGTGTCATTTTGAGTAGAAAATGAACTCCAGATGTCACAAAATGGCAAGTTATTAAACATAACAACAAAGCAATGATATAACAGTGTAAATACAGCTGGAAAACAGTGATAATTCAACCTTATTAATTATTCATGCCCCAGTGCATGATGGGAACACCAGTATCAGAAAAGTTGAGTAGGTTTAACTTAATTTTATAGACCTTATGCGCCAGAGAAACGAGGGCGCAGCCATCTTCAGAATATTGAATAGAATATAAAATATACAGTGTTGGGTGTAATTATTTACTAAGCAATGTTTTTTTCTGGCTCAAACAATGTCGCACAATAAATTCGTACCATGTTATTTTTCATTTGATGTTAGCGATTTTTTCCTATTGGATGTCAATCTCCTTCCGTCCTTCCTTCCTTCCTTCCTTCCTTCCTTCCTTCCTTCCTTCCTTCCTTCCTTCCTTCCTTCCTTCCTTCCTTCCTTCCTTCCTTCCTTCCTTCCTTCCTTCCTTCCTTCCTTCCTTCCTTCCTTCCTTCCTTCCTTCCTTCCTTCCTTCCTTCCTTCCTTCCTTCCTTCCTTCCTTCCTTCCTTCCTTCCTTCCTTCCTTCCTTCCTTCCTTCCTTCCTTCCTTCCTTCGCCATCTGGTTTTCCCTGAGGGCAGCATTTAGATTCTCTTGAGAATCCATCTAGAAACACGAGTTCTCATGTAATCTCACCGCTTTTCATTGAAGTTTGTAAATGAATCACTGTCTAAAATCGCACCGCATGGTTTCCGAGCTCTAATTAGAAAGCCTGTACGCCTTTCTTTTATTTAGCACATCGCTAGCTCTCTGTCTACAAGCTGTAGTCCTTCCATTTGTTCATTAGTGTAAGATTTTTATGTATTAGGAAAATGGAAGAAATGTAAATGGCAACGTAATAGATATTCATGAACTTCGGGAATCCATGCATATGCATGAACTAACGAATGCATAATTCAATTCTAAGTTGCTAAAACTGATTCGGCTTGATTCCTGAAAGTAATAAGAGGCAGAGAGAAAGATGAAGGGAGGAGGAAAGCGCTACGTTAAAATGTTGTCAATATGAGATATACTGACAGTTGTGATGAAGTATGGGAACCTGATTGTTTAGGTATTGAATGAGTTTTGTGCTCTTTCTGGACTCTTTTTTTTTTCCTTGGGTCATGCACAACAATACCTTCCAACCTTATGTTCTTAAGCAACTTCCTTCTGAGTCCTTTTTTGGTGTGAACAGAGAAGTATGGCTGAGGAATCCCATTCTGATGCGTTCATTCATTATAAGTCATTTCTGCCTCTGCGCGCTGTCTGAAAAGAAGCTCTTTTGCCTGCTCAGTCCATTTCAGAAATATAATGGAAAACCCACCAGAACAGCTGAGGTACACATTTGTCCTCCCACCCCTCTCTCTCTCTCTCTCTCTCTCTCTCTCTCTCTCTCTCTCTCTCTCTCTCTCTCTCTCTCTCTCTCTCTCTCTCTCTCTCTCTCTCTCTCTCTCTCTCTCTCTCTCTCTCTCTCTCTCTCTCTCTCTCTCTCTCTCTCTCTGTTTCTCTTAGTCTTTCATTTGTTCTTTCAGGCTTGAGGCTTTAAGTATTTGCTTTGACCCACATCTCTTTTTTATTTTCTCCCTCATCCCAAGTCAATACAAATTCAAACAATTAGAATAATTGTTACTTGCCCAATGCCCCCAAAGACATCTGTTTCCAGAGATTTTTGTTAACTGGAAATAGTTAACTAAAGTGAAATGGTTCTTAAAAGGCCTCATCTGAATAAAATATGTTGTTTTCTTTTATCTGGTGGCCCCTCATACAATGAGAAAAAAATGAAGTGAAATGTGTGATCCATTAAATGTTAAAGGAATATTCTAGATTATTTTCAACCTAATGTATATGCACCACATTTATGGCTTGCTAGCGATTCATACAATAATTCTAAAGACTGGAGATTGAAAAAAGCACCATAAAAATATCAAAAAAAGTGGTCCACGTGTCTTGTGCACTATATTCTGTGTTCTTCTGAAACCACATGATAGCTTATCAGTGTATTATGACTTCAGTTTCAGTCTGATCATCACATCTCAAAGCATTCCATGGTTTCAAAAGACTTTGAATATAGTGCACAAGACATATGAACCACTTTAATATTTTTATTTTGCTTTTGCCTCCTTTTTGAAGCTTGAAAGCTTTAGGTAAGGCACTGCATTAAAAACCACATTCTTCAGAATTTCTCTTTTTCTGTTCAATTAAAGAAAGCAAGTCGTAGTAAGCGGAGTAAATAATGACATTATTTTCATTCTCAATTCTTGGGCCTGGATGAATGGAAAGATGTGACTTCTTGGCAACCGCAGCTCAAGAGGCTGTAAAACCCACTGAGATTTGTCAGTTTGCACCGTGCCGCTGCCCACAATGTTGGAAGCAAGAGAAAGAAAATGGCAGAGAGTGGCAAGACTTCTTTCAATCTATCACACTGACAGGGTTTTACACTGAATGGAGAGCTGTGCACCAAATATTAGCTGGTTCACGTGAGCTTGGCATTATCTGCCTTAAACATTCACTCTAGTATTCACTGTATGGCTGTGACCTTCTCATTATCTTGGTTTTCCGTTTCCCATCCTTTTGTTGTCTCGTTCTCAGAGGCCATTTCGGGTCCGATAATAATTCTAATTGAATAGCCACTCTGAATAATTCACCTGAAGGCTTGATATCACATTCTGAGGAACATTCCCTGAATCTGTTAAAATGCCATTTTGTTATCCAGTTCCATTCACTGGAGCTCTGAGTTTGGGCCTTTGATTGTGCACTCTCAGAGCTGTTTTTTCTCAGGAGGCCTTTCTGCTGTGCTACAGGGGCCCTCAGAAGAACGAGTGGCCCGTTTTAAGCTTTTGAACTCCTTCTCGAGCCTGGCTGCTCTCCTACCCACCTCCTCAGCACTGTGTTGCACATGCATGTTCATGAGAGCCAACAAAGCAGCCGACTGAAACTTCAGAGATGCTTCGTTCTACTTCAATACAGTGTTTTTAGTGTGTTTGGTGAAAATACAGCGCTCTAGAACATCTTGAAGGATTCCAAGAGGATGACGGCTCTCTGCCAACAGTAAACCTGAAAATTTTGGGCCTTTATCACAATGGCATTTAGCCAAGTTGGTCTTATTTCTGGAATAATGTTTTTTTATTCCAGCCATATTTTTTACTTTTTGTTTTGTCTTTTTTTCTCTCTCCAAAAGTTTGGGGTCAGTAAGATTTTTTTAAAAGAAGCCTCTTATGATCACCAAGGTTGCATTTATTTGTTCCAAAATACAGTAAAAAACAGTAATACAGTGAAATTACCCAAGTTTAAACTACTTTTGAATGGTAATATATATTCAGTAATCATTTTTTTGTAACAATACTTTTTTGTAACAATAATTAAGTGCAATTAAATGCATCATTGCTGATTGAAGGCATTAATTTCTTTGTTTTTAACATTTAATTAATATTGCATCGTGTTAAATTAATTAATTTCAGTCAACTTTAAAATGCCGTGTAATTTTTTTTCAATACTGGTGATGAAATATTTTTAACTAACATTTTTATTCAGACTTCCCTAAAAATCAGACAAATGGATCCAGGATTTTTTTTTTTCTTGATGCAAATTGTTGCAATTAAAATAATTGGAAATAAAACACATTGACTTGTGGAGTCAAACTAAATGGTCTCCTTCATACTCATATATTTTCTTTTAAACGCTTAAAAATAGCTTCTTTTAAAGTTTCCAGAGAAGAACTTATGCAGTGTACAGTCTGGTGAAATCAATATCGAGGGAGGGAGTAAGAAATCAAGAGTGCCTGTGGACGGACAGATGATATCAAGAGCAAATAGTGTTTTTCCAGTGTGAGAGACTGAAAGCCAGGATGGGAGGAAAGTAAAAGTGGCTCATCTTTCTCCTGTCAAAAAGTCGGGAGGATTCTCCCACCACTGCCTTTGTTTTATAATTCACTTCCAGCGCTGTCAAATAACATGGCTTTCATCTCAAGTGGCTCCTACCCTCCCGTTTACACCCTCCACTTTACAATTCTACCTTTGTGTTCACGCTTCAAATAAACCCCCTTTGTTCTGCTTTCCAACACTAAGAAATCTGCATCACTCAAGTATATTAACTGAAGACTATTACTGTCACACAGAACTGCTCCCTGGGCTCTAGTAAAGACTCCCTTGACAAAACCCCCAGTCATGTTAATCCAAGCATTAATAAATGGAAAGATGTACAACTGTATTCAAATTGTGCTCTGGTGTTTCATCCTCAAATAAAAGGGACGGGACGGGGCAGGAGGCGTCGTGATCAGAGATCTGCAGAAGTAACAATATCGCGGAGTATCACATTTTTAGATGCGCCATTGTTCTGCTCTTCCCCTACGTGTGGTGAATGTCGTCATATTGAATCTGCAGTTAAAAAGGCTTTAACTGCTGAGCTAAATAAAGAGCTACGGGGGGTAAAGCACTGTCGGGAACTGTAATGAAATGAATGCTGGGATATAACCCATAATGCTCTCTATCAGGCACATACATCTGCTCCTAATATAACAGGGAGCGCATCCAACCCGCCAGCCTTTGCGTAAGATTGATATTTTGTTTATTAAAATCCAGGAGTTTCACTCGTCTTTTTGCATCCTTCCTGTTCCTGCTAATGTTCATCAGACCCGCCAGTCAGTCGCTTGGTCCTGACAGATTTCATACTTGAATATCTTGTCTCTCTCTCCCTCTTTCTCTTTCTCTCTTTCTCTTTCTCTTTCTCTTTATCGTACTGGGGTGCATAGGTGACTGGTTCCTCCGACTATTGGGGAAGGTGAGTTCTCAGCTGTTTGAGCCCACACCTCGTCTATCGCTAGCTGTAAAGGACGAGCAAAAATGTTATTGCTTTTTTCATCACGGCGAAAATTACACCGCTTCTCTCTGAGAACGAGCTGAATTTCCGCACTCCCAGTCCACTACTTCTGCAGTGCGCCCATCGATCCGAGTGGATAGGCATGAGGGGGCGGGGGCTGGGGGAGGAAGTGGGTAACCGGGTGAGAGATAGAGTAGAGGGAGAGAATTAGGGAGAAAGGTTAAGCTAGCTCCTCGGCCGCTGGCCTCGAGGTTTGCTGGGGCTTTGCCACGCTGAGGTGCCCGGCTTGATTCCACTCCCATTTCATTTTGGAACGAAACAACCTTTGTCCTGCTGTCATTTCCCTCACACACACACACTCCGTGACCTGCCACTCACACCTGCCGTAATGAAAGCTGACATGGGTTTGCTCTTAAATTTTTGGATTTGAACGGAAGGCCTGCCATTGTTTCTGAAACTTTGTTTACATACTAATTAACTGGCTTAATTACTGAATTTCCAAATGATTAATATCATTATAATACTTCTGTACACCAAAAACACCAGATGGAGAACGTACTGTGGCTGTTAGATTGAACAGAATGGTAAATAACCAGAACCATCAGTAATATTTTTAAGAAATCTGCAATATAGTGTTTTCTAACTTTTTATTCCAAACTAGTTGTTCAGATAGTTTGTTTTAAATATACAAGGTAAACATTGTTGAAAAAAAAAAATGAATTGACTTGTATTGATAAATAATTTTATTGGCACAGCTTTAGTGTATTGTTATTCTAGTTGGATTTCAGTGTTTAGCGCAATTTTATTATTTTATTCTCTGTTCATTTTGTTTGCTCAATCTCCTTTTCCCCAAAAGTATTCATGTGAAAAATTGTACTATTGTGGCATTACACTGTATATTCATTCTTTGACATGACATTCAGACTGTTATTCAGAATTTAATTGAGAATTCCTTTTAATTCTATTAAGTTCCAGAATTTGAATTGAATCTAAGTTTAAGTGGCAATCAGAATGCAGAATTGCTGTTTGAAATTTGAAAATGTTCAAAGTACAGTTCATGTAACTCTGTTTTTATTGAGCCTTGAAAAAGTGTTACCAGAGTGGAAGAACAGTTCTTTTCCCAGAATGCTTGAGCTGTTGATTTTTTTTAAATTGCTATTTAGTAAATTCTTATTCTTATCCCCACAGTTCAACTTCCAATAGAGTATTGCCAATTCAAATTCACATTCATGATTTGAAAGCGAGTTCATTGTCCAATATGTGATTTTGAATCAGTACGGTTTTATTAAGTATGTACTGCAGTATTTTGAATTATTATTATTTTTCTGTCACCTGTAGATATATTTTTAAACTCCTCCATGTGATATCCTACTCCATTAGGTTTCCTATATTTTGCATTTCCCAAACCCCCATTTTAGCTTGAAGACACAACTCTATTTGTTGGTGCTACTAGATCGACATAACTTGCACCTCGCTCGCTCCCAGGCACAATACGTCCTGACGGAAGGGCCATTTGCCATGCTAAAGCAGGAAAGAGAGCGGATCAGCTTGGCATGTTAAAGCGCCATAAATAAAATGCCATTGTGACCTGTTGGTCCTGAACAGCTTGCAAACAGAAATGGAGGGTGGGATTCATCAGCAGGCCCTCTGGTCAACAACACACTGTCCTGACAGTGTGGATAAATCTTAGTTGGCCCACTTGTGCCGTTCCAGTGTCATGCCTCGAGCCGAGTGGAGTAATGACTGGCTGTAACATCAGCTGCTGCCCCCTTCTCCAGGCCAGGTTCTCCTAATGCCACCCTGTCTCTGACCAGGGGGTTTCTGGCTCCACGCTCAGTCTCATTCTGTCTGGATACAGGCCGTAGTGGCAGACTGTGGCTCACTTATAGCAGAAAACTCTCATGAGGCAGGAGCAGAAAGAATGAATGTGTGGTCCGTTGTATTTTCGTAGCTTTTTGGTTTATTGCAACACTTCAGCGCTGCCGGTGCAGTTGTGTTAAGAGGTAGTTGATATGCAGTAGAAGCTTTGTTTCCCTGAGCACTCATACAGGAGCCAGCAATCTGTGCCAAGCCCCCTGTTGTCACCTTCTCAAGTGCACCACACATTGACAGTGTTTGCACACTCCAAATCTCGCATTACTTGCACATTTCCATGTCTGCAGGAAATAAATGATACTGGAACAAGCAACGTTCTGTTCAGACTATTTATTTACACTGGAGCTCCTTTTAATCCGTGAATAAGGCAGCGGATCACTTAAAGAAGGTCTCTTACTTTACAGCATCTTGAGAAGGTTGGATTATTCTGTAGTATTTGCAAGCGAAAATCTGATACTTGTTCCAGAGAGTTCTTGGACCGTTGTGGCTAATGTTTGGTTGCTGCCCTTGAAGATGTTAACAAAAAGAAGGTCTGCTTCAGTGTTTTCTTGGCTATAGAAACGGCCAAGGGGTCATGTTTCCAGATCAGATTACGTCACATGCAGTGCTTCACCAGAAGAGACAGTGAGTCATGTTTGACAACTCGCAATTCCACTGAATCAACTGGTGTCCTGTGATAAAGAGTCTAGACGTCATCCACTGTTAAAATATCCTATGCAGAGGTTCTCGCTGAGGTGAGACTGTCTTGAATCATTACCATCTAGGGGGTTGACGTTATAAGTACAAGGTTTTTATCATGATATTTTCCCAATTTTGGTCGATAACTACATGCATCTAAAATTGTAACTATCTGTCTGTCTATACCAGGGTATCCCAATCCTGTTCCTGGACCTGCAAAGTTAAGATCCAACCCTGGTCCATCACACCTTTCTGTAATTAGCGTGTGCTCCTGAAGATCTTAATAAGCTGGTTCAGTTGTGCTTGACCAGGGTTGGAGCTGAACTTTGCAGGAAGGTACAGTAGATCTCTAGAAACAGGATTGGGCACCCCTGGTCTGTACTAAAAAAAAAAACCCATAAATATTTAATCAAATTTAAGTTCACTTTCATTACAATTTCAATGTAATTGTTTTCTGTAATCCCAACATAATGCAGAGTCAGCTATAAGTAAGCCATTTTCAGATTGATTCTCCCAGTCATGTTTGAGCATCCTAAGAACATTGGTTCAACCAATGGTACAGTATAAGTTTGGAGTGGGATTATTTGTTTGCACCACCTATGACAGGCGGGGGAGTTTCTGTTTGAAACCAGTAATTATTTTTGCAGTTCTGTTTGATCATACAGAAATGACACACTTCGCCTCTAAGTCAATGAGCGAGTTGTTTATTGATTTGCAGTATATCAGAAGTGTTGTAGATATGACAAGAATAATGTACTTCTAAGAATGGATCACAATGTTTCTCAAGGTCACAACGTCGTTAGACAAATCGGTCAGCTTTTGCTTTCACGCATTAATTAGTGTCTAGTAAATAAATTGAGATTGTTTCTGGTTCTCGCTGACAGACACTGCTAGATGCCAGGATTTACACAGGATTTCAATCCAAAGCTCTGTACGCAATGTTCATACGCAATGGCTCTGATAATTAAACCTTTTAAGGGCATAATGAGCTTATCGGGGGGGGCTTCCTGCGGAAAGCGATCCTCTGCACCTAATCTCATCTGTTCCTCATCTTTAGACTGTCAGTTAAGAGCGTGGATTTACATACATTTACATCACGCCTCTTCAGCGTGACAACGGCGAAGCGTCGATGAGTCGATAACGGCATGGAGTAATCTGCCGCGATGAGTGATGTCCGGGCCCTAGATTTTGGGGAGCATGTCTGGAGCTCCGTCCTGAGCTGCAGGTGGTGGTTTTTCTGTCTCTTTGTGTTGGTCTCTTGCCTTTTAAGTAGATGTCCGCGCCGCAGAGAGTCACTGAAAACAGATTTGCCGCATGAGCGAATCTACTGGAGTCTACGCTACTGGAACTGAAATCACTGCTTATCCACCCAGCAAAAACAGTGTGGTGATCCCCCACCTCATAAAGTACCTGTTGTTTGTCAAATATATATGTTCCCTTTTCACACCAGCGTTTTGTCACGTGGGCCTGAAATGAGTTATCAGAGCTGCAGGTGTAGACATTTGACATCAGAAGGTAATAAATATCTGGTTTACACCTGTGTTTTAATGCTTTTGATATATCAGAGCAGCTATTCTCATCAATTATGGATTGGTGAACCTTAACCACAAATGCCCATTTCTTGGGAAAATGGGAAAATGTCTCCTTAGAGGCAGCACTTGCAGCGACTTCATTCTTAAATGGCTTTTGGTGGTTGGATGGCCAAATGTTTTCAGAATCTAAGTGACTTTGTCAAGCGAGGACAGATTGTTGGCGTTTTTAAAGGTTGTGGTAATCTTTATTTTCAGAAGAGAAAATGTGAAATATGATCTGATCGCAGAAAAGAATTTCCTCAGACAGCATTGAGTGTCTTTTTTTTTTTTTTTTACACTGAACACCAGGAGAGCTTTATTTTAAAGTCCATCCTTTCTTTTTATTGTGTTGTTTTGATCCGGTGTACATTAATTGCATTGTTTTTCTGCCAGCATGAGTGTAGCCCAGAGCAGTGCATTTAATCACCAGTGCTAAAAGCGAATGAAGCATGCGCTCAAGACACGGCCACGAGCGATTTCTCTCCACTCAGTTACCGGCCAGATCAGTGCGAAATTACGAATGAAAAGAAAGTGACTCCTCAAAATTAGCGTAGCCGAAACCCGATCCATCGTCCTTGAGCGGAAAAGAGAGTCTGGCTTCTTAAGCATTGATTTTTCCAGCTAAAGAAAAGTGCAATAACAAATGAGAAGGGGGGGGAAAAAACGGAGAGCCGTGAGCTGGAGGGTGTCTGCGGTAGATGAGGGAGTAGATTCTGCAGCCGACGCTGACTGTCACTTCCAATTCCGTTATGCAAATAAATGTCTCCCCTTCCACCCAGCCGTGGTGCTAAATGAGACCTGCCTTTGAATATCCATTTCCTCGTCCGCCACTGTTTATTTTTGATCGCCGGGGTTGTTTGCTCGATCACATTCGCGTAAACACACGTGCATGTGTATGATCAGGCGCTGAGATGCATTCAGACTTCTCGCTCATGTAACAAATGTGCTATTGATCCACCTGTGTGTCCTGAATCTGCAGAGACATGTTTACTCGGACTCTTTCATCTGGTTTACCGCTTTTGGCCAGATAATTTGTCAATATAGCAGGTTGTTTGTGTTTGTCGCTGAATCTCAAGATGCTAAATAGTTGTTGGAAACAGTTTGTTAAGACGGGATGTCTCTCATGAAATTCTCATTTCTTAAAAGAAAGTCAGTGGCTGAATATATATATATATATATATATATGAAAACAGTATATATGTGTGTGTGTGTGTATGTGTGTAAAACAGTTTGTTTTGGTTATCGAGTCTGATTGGCTGAGATCCTTATCCAGCCATGCGATATTCTACCAGTATCACCACGGGAACCGTTTCACTGTTTGTGTCACCTTCGCTTGCAGCATTTCTCTTACAGCGAGTGTCATGGCAGACAAACAAGCACCATAATTTTACTAATTTTACTGTTGTTGTGTCACGGAAGGAAGTTTTAAGAGTTTTTAGGCGAGAATGTAGTTATTTAGACCTCAAATATGCAACTCTTTTATAAACATAGTGGCTATTTGACAATTTGTTTAGACATTTTTAGGGCTGTCAAACGATTAATCGCGATTAATCGCATCCAAAATAAAAGTTTGTGTTTACATAATTTATGTCTGTGTACGGAGTATAATTATTTTCTATATATAAATACACACACATGCATGTATATATTTAAGAAAATGTGTTATTTATATATAAAATATTTATATATAATATAAATTATATATAATATAAATATATATACACAGTATATACATGCAAATATTTCTTATATACATGCATGTGTTTGTATTTATATATAGAAAATAATTATACACCGTACACACACATGTATTATGTAAAAACAAACTTTTATTTTGGATGCGATTAATCGCGATTAATCGTTTGACAGCCCTAGACATTTTCTGAGATGTGAGGTCCAGGCCCCCAGCGGCTTTTCAGCACTTATGTACCCGCTGAGAACAGCATTATCTTGGCCAGTCCTTCAGGAATTGGCCGCTGGCTCTTATACTGTTTAAACATGAGGCATAATTATTTTTGGGTGTATCAAACTGGCAATCTATGGTCTTATTAATCTCTTAAGTATTCCAGAGCAAATCGATTTGGCTAAGGGCAAACTTAAGTTTCATAACTTTATATTTTTATTTAACTGAAATCCTGTAGGCTACTATAACAAGTACTGCTTTTATACTTTTGACTGAACTGTTTGCTTGTCTATTTCCTATTCTACAAAGTTTTTATACTTTTATAATGGCAAATATAGTTTATTTAAAAAATATTTAAAAAAAAATCATATTTTATGTAAATACCATGGCATATTTGTTATTGAGAAAGGGTCTGTATGTGATTTCAACTTTAGTGAAAGTGACAGTATTACACCATCATGGTTGCAAAGACTGTCTTTATAAGTGAGTCAGTAGCAAAGTCTTTTATACTGATAGGACGAAACAAGGTTGTAAACAATAAGATGCAACTTACAAATGCATTGACTAGCGCTGTCATGGGAAATCCCCTTTACTGTTAAAAGGACAAAGACATATATCGCTTTCCTCAGCGGACATTCAAACTGATTTTGTGATTATGAATATGATTGACCAGAAGAAAATCGGCTAGATACAGGTAATGCACTCGCTTAGTCGATCTCTCTCTCTCATTATACATAATACAGTAAGCTTCAATCAAGTGACTCTGTGTTCCTTCGTTGTTTGTTCCCAAGTGACATTTTAGAATTAGTAAAAGAGGCTTGGGCTCAACTGTTAAACTGTCAACTTCATTTGAATCCGTGGCGGAAGGAAGTAGTTCCACATAAAATAGGGTTTTTAACCCCTTTCTCTGCACCCCCCATTTTGGCAAGTGTGGCCAAAGGTTCATAAAAAGTCATTCTGAATAGACACATATCCAAGAAATCTTTAGAAAGCCACCACTTGGACGTTTACAGATAAAGAATGTGTACAGTATAAGCTCAAACATAAAAATATTAAGAATATATTTTTAAATGTATAAAAATATTATGTGGTTGTGGTGTAGCAACATAGAAATGCAATGAAGCTGAAGTCACAAGTGTGCTCATGCTTCATTTCAAATCTGAAGATGTTATCTCTAAAAATATGACATTTATGAAATATTTTCTCAGACCATGTTGTGTGTGTGTGTGTTTTTTTTTTTAAAAGGCTAATAAAAAAAATATTGCCCCTTATAAGCTCCCTTGCAGGAGTCTGATGTGGCGAATTGCCCAATTCATGTTTCTATTGTTCTCTCTCCTTCAGACTCGACCTCTGCTGGGTATATGAGACCTAATCTTCATTATTATTTTATCATCATTCTTTTGTTTTTATTCAGAGGCTATTAGACTTTATTCTGTCATTATGGCTTTCCCATTCACATCGATTTGATCCTAATATACATTTATCCACCTATTATAAATAGTCTTTCTAGAAAAGAAAAGAAAACTTTTCTTACAAACTTATGTGAAATTCTTTTGCAGTAGCAGTAGAGCAACGATTAGCATCAAGCTACACAAGACAATTTATACAATATATCCTATGCTTTTACTCAAAACTCACTTTGAAACACCAACGACTCTTTGCAATAACTTCCAATGGCGACTTCCTGCGGCCTTATGCCCACAGCCAGATCACAACCGTGCTGATGTAGAGCGATATCGCACAGCTACTCGTATGATATTATGTATATTTATATAATAATAATAATTACATTTATATAGTGCTTTTCTCGCCATTCAAAGTGCTTTACATAGAAGGGGGAATCTCCTCAACCACCACCAATGTACAGCATCCACGTGGATTATGCGACGGCAGCCATATTGCGCCAGAGCGCCCTCCACACACCAGCTTACTGGTGATGAAGCCAATTAGTATATATATATATAGTTAATAATAAATATATAGGGATGATTAGGAGGCCATGATGGACATAGGCCACTGGGCAAATTTGGCCGGGGTTAAACCCCTACTCTTTCGAAAGACATCCTGGGATTTTTTGTGACCACAGAGAGTAAGTACCTCGGTTTAATGTCTCATCCGATGGACGGTGCTCTTTGACAGTATAGTGTCCCCGTCACTACGCTGGGGTGTTAGGACCCACACAGACCACAAGGTGAGCACCCCCTGCTGGCCTCACTAACAGCTCTTCCAGCAGCAACCTGGTTTTTCCCAGAAAGTCTCCCTTCCAGGTACTAACCAGGCTCAGCCCTGCTTAGCTTCAGTGGGCTACCAGTTTTGGGCTATATAGGCTGATATGGCTTTTGGCTATTTAGTATAGATAGATAGATAGATATAATTTTATTTGTTGAATGTAATTTCCATTTAAAATGCGTTGTAAGAATGCCATTAAAGGCTCTACTGGAAACTGTTTGAAACTGTGTGAAATTGTCGGTTTGTATTTCCCATCCTCTCTGTTTTCTGTAAATGCTTTGAGTCAGAAAACCCACTGATGCTTTTGTCCCCTGATAAATAATTCAATGTGTCTGATTAAAAAATTTGCAGCATGTGTTTTGGAGATTTCTGCCATGGTGTGACAGACACGCACACGTTTGTTTGACATGAGGAGAAAGGTGGAGTCTGTTTTTCTTTCCTTACTGCCTGAGATTTAGTGAACGGTGATATGGCAGGTGGTAGATTCCACTCCCTGGCGGCTGAGTGAATTTAACCAAGTGTTGGATTGCGTTCTCGCCATCCCTCGCCTACATGTAAACACAATCTCCCCCTGTCTGACTGCGCTTCCGCCGGCTTGTATTCCCCCCTGTCCTCCCGCTGATACCTTCCACAGTTAATAAAAAAATGGCCCCACAGACTTTCCAATTATATTTCTTACTTAAATGAAAACATGTTGTCAAGCAGTTTTGCACAGCTGCCATACAGGAACCCACCGATCTTAACGGCATCAGGTTTATAGCAGTGAGCTAGCCATTTAGCTTCTTGATTGCTATCATTTAAAAAATATTTTTTTTAGCCTTTTTGAAATATTGTGATTTATTTGTTTATATTTGTATGTAATCTATATAAATGAGCCATTTCTAGATTGATTCCCCCAACAAAGAAAGACAAACGAATCTCTTTACCCTACCAGTGGCAAACAGGGTGAGTGCATTTGAAAACAATCTTTTTTTCTTTCTTTTTTTTTGGGTGACGCTATTGATGCAGAAATGATTTACTTTAGTTGCAAGCATGTTTTTGCCTGTTGTTTTGAGGTCAGTTAGTGTTTGGCCCCTGGTTAACTCCAATGCATGTTGTGTTCTCTGGCAATATGAGGTCACAACACCCGTGTGCTTTTCTTCATAACAGTCCCGCTATAAAAGCCCATAAAGCGCTGTGTCTCAGAGGGCTGAATGTACGGCCCCTGCTAATAAGAAGCATAAATCTCAAGGCAAGCTACAGTTGGCTTTGGCAAACTACATTTAAACGCAGTTTTATCGACACTCAGACAGGACCTGCCCCTTCCATGCCTGTCATAAAACAGGCATTAGCGTGGCATTTACTCATTGTGCCGGGTGCACAGCGCATATTAGCTACTGACCAAGCTAAGGACGGCCAGTAAAAAGGCCACTTGTTCAGTCAATTATCAGTAATGGTGTTTAATGGTAAAGTAGCTCGACCACCTAGGGTGTGCCGGGGGGCTTTTAATGGCACCATCCCCTTGGGCCTTGCGAGAATTTGCACAATTTGCCATCCTGCACCGTGTGCCGCCGCGTCCTTCCAGTCGCTGCGGTTGGCGAATTAATTCCCCACCACATCAGAGCGCTGTAAGGCCACTTGTTTCGCATCGATCGGCGCACAGCTAGCCTGGGGTCCCGCCACTCCCGCGGCCCCTCTGAGTCTCGGGCATAGGCACAAGAGCTAACAAGTAAAGGTCAGGGCCATTTTAAATGCGCCACCGTCGCATATGCAAGCGCCATTAGCCTCGCAGACTCTCCGGAACCTTCTGCCACCCCTCTAAGAGGGCTTGAAATGCCCTTTCCTCTCCCCTGCTGCGTTACTAGATAGGACGAACTCTAAGAAGAGCTTTCTGTTCTTTTCCATGAATCTAGTCGCCCCTTTTTACCTCATTTCTCTCAGCGAATATAAAAGCAGGACTGTTATCTGTGAGGGCCGCCCGGCCCCCTTACATACAGACGAGACAGCTATTATCCCTCAGGCCTTTCTTTCACAGAAGGAGGAGAGAGCGGACCTACGATTAGGCACAGACTGGGTGTGGGACCACGCTCACCTTTGTGCCGTGTCTGTATATTGTGTGCCCTCAAGAGCTTCTTATCCCACAATCTGATGGCCGCTGGCAGGCTGAATCTATCCTTGAATACACATCCCCTTATTGAAAGGCTGAATGGGTCAGGGTGGTTTCAAGGCAGCAAAGCAGGACTGGAAGTGTGAAGTTGTGCATGAGGTCATCAAGTATAACGGAAGAGCTTTTGAGAATATACATTTTGACGCAAAAGAATTAAGCTTATATATAATCATATATTACACTTTAAATTTAAACTTGTCTTATTATCAGTATCTTTTTTTTTTTTTTACTTAATATAGATTATATTAGATTGTGATTATAATCTGTACTATAATGAAATATAATATATGTGATAGATAGACAGACAGACAGGCAGATGCAACTTTTCAGATTACTTGTTGTATATATCACTAATGGTCTCAGACTTCATGTGCCAAAGACTAAGGAAAAGATGGAGGGAGGGTGCAGGAAAGAGAGACTTTAGGCTGGTTATGAGGAGAGACAGTTACATATGAGCCTGAGTATAGGGCTGTCTCCTCCCATCATGCCTTAGTGCAGCTGTAGTCAAGGGTCTCTCCTCTTTCTGGACAAAACTAAATGCTCCTGCTACAGGCCTATGAACTTGCGTCCATCAGCAGGGACAACATAATTACAGAGCCAGCATACATCACTGTGATTGTGAAAGGCAGGCATGATGGTTTATATTCCCACATTACAATATTACACGGTTCTTAGAATCTCACTGTTAATGCTAGTAGTTTTTCAGAAAAATCTGTTTACATTCACATCAAAATTTACGTTACAGGCTATGTATTAGTTAAAAATACTACGCAATAGAAAACCAGTATTATCAAGAAACCAACAATTTGGTTTCCAAAGACTTTTTTATAAGAATAAACGGTATGTTTCATCATAATATAATAATAATAATAATTAAATAACAAATGAAATAATTATTTAATAATATATCATTATTAATTTACTGAAAAACAGAGTGGGAAAATGTTCCTCATTTATCAACTATATTTTAGTCTTTTTATTTTTTACGTAAAAAATTTGGAACATTTTTGGAAATACATTTGTATTATGATTGCTTTGATTAAAAAAAAAAAAAAAAAAAAAAAAAAAAAACATTTCAGGGCAAATGTAAATATCAAGATAGATATCAAATATTTCCAAAATCATGGAAAATACAGGTTTTTTTAACCTTTAATCAGCAATTATTGTACGTTGATTTATTTATTTATTATAATTGATTTATTTTAAATTGCAGATGAGGCTAAATCCCAAAGAAGAAACTTACTTTCAGATAACCCCATGCTTCTGGTGGTCATTTATGAAACGTGTTCCTCTGAACATGAAGCACCGTTTTGAGAGGAACATAAATATGCAGTGAGTGATAGCAGAGGATAACAGATTTCCCTCAGCCTGTATGAGAGCAACAGTCAGTGTGATCTTTATTGGAAGTGATTGAGGGTGATGAGGAACTCTAAAGCTCGCAGCTCTATTGTTCTCTATGGGGCCGAGTGACTGATGGCTCCTTTTGTGGAGGGAAGGTGTTTTTCCAACCGCCTGTACTTTAGGGCTAATCTCAGAGACCTCTGCAAGGAGTAGTGGAGTGTGCGTGGGTACGTATGGCATGGCATGCACTTTTTTTTGCATTTATTAATATGTGTGCATGTCTGTAATGTGAAAGGAGCAGAAACGAGCAAGATCAGGCGTATTGTGGGATGTCTGTGTGTGTGTGTTTTGAGGGCTATGGCTGGATGCACTCTGAAGTGCGCCCTTGCAGACAGGGTTTTCCTCAAGGATGAGCAGGCCTCTGTCAGGGTCAGACAGGATTGTACCCTTGGGTCCGTTGAGAGATATCATTCCTCACAGAACATGGCCATGAGCAGCTTCAGATCTGTGTGCATGTGTAAATGCTTTTAGGCTCCAGTGGTTATCTAAGTAGTGGTGCATAACGTATTAATAATATCTGTTGTTGAATACCTCAAATGCCACAGAAATTTAGGACCCATTTAGACAGCAAAGCAAAAATGAACATGCACAGTCCTTTATTTCCCTGCTGAAAAAACTACTTGAGCCAACCTAAAATCGTTTGATGGTCTTAACTGGTTTAAGCTAGTCTAATTGCTTCCCAGCTTTGCTAACCCAGTCGAGAGTCCGAGCAATCCAGCTTTGACTGGTTGAAACTGCTCTTTTAGCTTATTAGAATACATTATACATTTTTGTTATTAGGAGAAAATTCTCCAAAGTGTTCGTTTCGTCAGAATCTGCTGTCCATTAAACTGGACTGTAATACTTCTACCCCTTTTAAGGAACTTGTTATATTCTGTTGATACTTGTGAAAAGTAATTATTCAAGTAAGCAATATTAAAATAATTTAATGAAATAATTTCATGTATTGTTACATGTCTTTTTATTATTCAAGGGTGAATGTCAAAGAAAGCACTGGTACATTTGGCATTGCTAATATGTTCTTCTCTGTTCTCTTACAGGTAGAAGATGCTATGCTTATGTTTGATAAAACTACAAATAGACATAGAGGTAAGTGCCCATTTGTTTTCTGTCTGTGTGTATCTGTGGTTTTGCGTGTGTGTGTTGTTGTTATTATGAATGTCCTTCAGTTAGACGGTGCCGGTAGTCGTGCAGTTCACAGTTGTGCTCTGAAGACATTGAAGCGTGAGTTTTCTGTATGAGTAGAGGAGCCCCTGTGCTGCGTGTTACATTATAACATTATATCTTCAAGGACGTTTCATTTGAGCCCTGAAGGTCAAAGCTAATATGGTCCAATAAAAGAGCAGCGATTTCCTCTGCAGCCAATCCATCGACTCTATTTGATTAGTCCGACATTTACCATTGGATGCGCTGGGTGGAGTGTTTCTCGGTCATGTTCGCTCACGCCTGCAGGCTTGTGAGAAATGTACAATACCTTCAGACTTATGATATACTGGACTTGAGGTTATTGCTCACCTGAGCGAGGTTTCTGTTACTTTATTTGTGAGACTTTTTTTCTGAGAAAGAATGAGATTCTTGTTTACTACACATTTACTTGTTCACTTCAAGGTGATGAGAAATGTGGAGATAAGAGGTTAAAAGAAGAAAATGAGGAAATAGAGAGGGAAAATGAGAGGAAGAGAGAAGAGAAGATACGATGAACAGGGAAATGAGGATAGGGAGAAGAAATGAGACAAGAAAAATTAGACGATGAAAATAGAAATG
This sequence comes from Scardinius erythrophthalmus, assembly GCF_964197995.2. Lineage (NCBI taxonomy): Eukaryota > Metazoa > Chordata > Actinopteri > Cypriniformes > Leuciscidae > Scardinius > Scardinius erythrophthalmus. The sequence goes on along the minus strand of NC_138227.1, from coordinate 22,500,456 downwards.
GGAAAGAATAGGAGGTGAAGGTGTGAGAAATGATCAGGGAAGAAGAAGAGAAATTAGGAGCTTGAAGGAGAAATTAGGGGAGGAGATGAGGAAAATGTCGAGGGGGAATGATAAATTAGGTAAAAAGAAGAAAAATAAGGGGATGAGAGAAGAGAAATGGGGGAGTGAATGAGAAATGAGGAGAGAAGGAGAAATAAGAGGCAGACAGAAGTGAAATGGGAAGCATAAAGGAGAAATTGGGAGGAGATAAGAGAAATAGGGAGAGAGAATGAGAAACAAGGAGAAATAAGAGCTCAAAAACACAACTGAAATTGGAAGCATAAAGGAGAAATCGGGGAGGAGAGAAGAGAAATTGAGAGAGGCAATGAGAAATAAAGAAAGAAGGAGAAATAAGGGTTGAGAGAAGAGATGGGAAGGATGAAGGAGAAACAAGGCAAAGAGAAATGGGGAGAGGGAATGAGAAATTAAGAAGAGAATTGGTGAACGTGAAGGAGAAATAAGGGGAGGAGAGAATCAATAGGGAGTGTGAAGGAGAAACAAAGGGAAGTAGAGAAGAAAAATGAGAAGAGGATATGTAAAGAAAGGAGAAATGAGGCGAGGAGAAAAGAGAAATGTGGAGAGCGAATGAGAAATGAAGAGAGAGAGAATGAGAAATTAATGGAGGAGAGAAGAGTGAAAAAGGAGAAATTAGGAGAGAGAGAAAAGAGAACAAAAGGAAATAAGAAAAGTATAGAAAGGAGAAATGTATTGAGGAGAACAGAAATGAGAGGAGAGGTGGTCTTTGGTCATAGAGTGTTGTGTCGACTTTATCCAGCTCTTATCCCAGTCTTACTGTGTGTGGCTTTAGCAGCGATGCCTCTCATGAGGACATTATAAAGGTGAGCGCAGCTTTAACGGACAGCCTGAGAGAGAGAGGGAGGGAGAGAGCAGAGCAGGCGAAAAGAGAAAGAGGAAGCAGACACAGAGAGACATGCAGAGAAATAGCTAGCAGCTTCATGCTACAGTGTTCACAGGTATAGCATCCTCCTGAAAGCCACGAGAGAGATTCTTAGCCTTGAGTGGCCTTTGTGTGGGCTGAATGAAGAGGCCGAGGGGCAGCGCTGTGTCTTTTATGCTGTATAAGTGGCTTTCAGCGCTCCCAGATGGGCAGCTTGTGGAAATCAAGTGGACGGTATTAATCTTTCAACCCGAGATTTGCCTTTTAATCCATATCGGTCATATTTTAAAGGTGAGCTTGTGCGTGTCTGTTTTTGTAAGGTGTGCATTGCCGTTTTTTCCCCCTCTCTCACTCACTCACCCCCCCAACCAAAAAAAGACTTCCCGTCCTCCTGGGCATTGCAACGCTCTCGACAGCCTCAGAACTTTATCAGAACAGCCTTATAAGTCACAGTGATCAATCTTCCTTTTCGCACGATTAGCGGCTAAGCTTTTTTTTTTAACTACTTCACAACCTCGAGTCAAAAACAGTTCACAGGTGATCACAAATCGTCCGTTTCACCCAAACAGAGCATTTCTAAATGTCAAGTTGGCCTCCAATCCGAAAAAGACGTGTTTTCTTTTTTGAAGTGGAGATCAGAGCATCTAACAAATACACTCTGTGAACTTTGATCCACACTTTCTTGTGTTTCTCTGTTTCGCCTGTCCCCCGATGCCCCCATCTGGGTGCTCGTACATGCTCTTGTAAATACTCCCTTAGGGCATAGTGTCCGTATCTATAGGAACGAAGGCGGCAGAGAGGGTTTTCGAGGAGCCATGGCTCTCTGGAGAGCCCAAACTGTGTTTGAGAGAACAGGAAGGTCGGAGTGAAGGTGGAGAGCGTCTGTTTAGCGCAAGCTTCAGCCCCTAGTGGGAAAGAAACACTATTATTCTCAAACCCTTGCGGATGTAGCAAAGTGCAGCGAGGTCGGAAATGAGACTAGCTGCCATTAAACACACCGCTGGTAAACACCAAATGCCAAACATTGTCGTCAACAACCAGCCATTTCCATTAAAGATCTTGCACGCCTTTCAAAGAGATTCCTCACAATAGCGCAGCAACAATAGTCGCTTGCAGATGTGTTTCGCTTTTGTTTACTTGCCGGTCGGAATATGTGCGATTGTCTTTTTGTTTATCCATGTCCCCTTTGTTAATTTTTTTTCTTTCCAATGGTATCTTCAGCTAAACGAGGTGCCGTGGGGGTCACCGGTTTTAATAGCCTCACAGCAATTACTTTACGTGGCTGAAGCTTCCACCGAAATTAAGTGGTCAACTGGACGGTAATGGGAAGGCAGAGAGAGAGACATTTAAAATAGTTTTTGAAGATTAATGTTTTAAATGAATGTTTTTTTTTCCTCCTGAAAGAAACCTTTGTTTGTAAAGATAAAGGGCAAATGGAAATGCAGTGACTGGCCAGTGCTGTGGCTTGGTTGTTTGCACACATGCTCCAAACACATTGAGTCATGGGTTTCAATGGCTGAAACCGATACATATAAAGATCACAGTCCTTAGATCACTAGAAAAATATATATTTTTAATATTCCAATTCAATATGATTTTTGATAATATGATTTTATTTAAAGATATGTATCTTTTTCTAAATTGAAAAAAATTGACATATATATATATATATATATATATTATATATACTGTGTATATATATATATATATATATATATATATATATATATATATATCATAATGACAGTTACATTTAATTAGAATTTAAGTGACAAATTTAATACAAATATGTAGTCATAACAGTTCAACTTAACGATTTAAATGACAAGTTTAATAAAACATTTTCTGATGTAATTTTTATAATTATTTATTTATTTGATTTAGAATTGTTTGTATTTAATAACAATTTAAGTGACAAGTTTATTTATGTATTATTTATTTGCTCTGTTTTGAGAAGATATTCTTCATTATTATTATTATTATTATTTATTAATTAATGAGCCTCGAAGATGTATTGTTATATCAATGTGCTCATGTGGAACACTAGAGTTCGAGTTTCAGTGGTGTTGTCTCAATTTCACCCCCAATTCCCCCCATTATTCCCTGTTCTCTCTCTACTTTGACTCTCGATCAATAAATGGAAAACTGACCCCTTTAAACACAGAGTGATGGCGTTGGAGGAAAGGACCAATGTGTTAAACACAAAATAAAACGACAATCACATCACTTCCTGTTCCCTCCACTGCAGCACAAGACAATCTCACACTCTGATGTATTACTGTCATCATCTCGACTGTATGCCTGTAACTGTGTGTGTGAGAGAGAGAGAGAGAGAGAGAGAGAGAGAGAGAGAGAGAGAGAGAGAGAGAGAGAGAGATGCTAGTGGATGTCAGAGGACAGAAGTAGAGACAGACAGTCTCTAATCCTCCGCAGTCTGTCTGTCTTCACACCCCCCTGCAAGACTATTCAACACTGTCCTTCAGCTCAGAGGTGACGAACATGCGGCAGCTAAAAGACGCTCTCTATTTATCCCCCTCTCTGCTCTCCTTCTCTCGTGAAAAGGGCGTTAGCCGTGCCAGAATGGGAGGACAGCAGCCAAGGTCTTGCATTCAAAGAGAGAGAGTGAGAATGATTGTGGTGGAGATCGAACTGAATGGTAGTAGAAATGCCAATAAAGTCTGTCCTTTTTTTTGCGGTGTCTGGATAGGCTTTTGGCCCCATATACACTCACACTCCATCAGGGCATATTTTAGTCTCCTCATCTTTTATCTCTTCTCTCTCTCTCTGCCTGTCTCTCTCTCTCTCTCTCTCTCTCTCTCTCTCTCTCTCTCTGCTGCTTTTTTCTTCTTTCGCTGAACAAGTCTCAAGTGAATACGCTACATCTGTGCTTCACAAAATGAGAAACAAAGTCTGTGCTGTGCTAGCCTGCCGGAGCCTGATTTTACACACCTTAGCACAATTCTGCTCTAATAATCTCAACGCTGAACATTCATCAGTCTGACTGTAGAGACACTTCCTTTGTCATCCAGGAAGCTCACCTAAATACTGGGCATGTGCATTATGGTCATTTCGAACACTTGGAGAGCTCGACAGATTAATCAGATGAGTGAGATAAAGGGTGGTGGTCAATGTACACATGCCTCAGATGAACTTCTTGGGCCATTGGGATTAAATTGCAAATTTCTGTTTTTCTCATCCTGTGTTGTGTACATTGTTCCAAGTCTGTATGCTGGTCCTGTATAGTTGTTTGTGGAACACAAAATGAGCTTGCTTGATTTATTTCATTTTCTTTTCTTTATCCATTCAAGTTCGTTGTGACCGCAGATGCCCAAAAGGCTTCATAAAGTACAAAGAAACATTGTGTAAACATAGTCCATATTACCCATGTGCTGTGTTCAGAGGTCCTGTCCACATACCCACACTTGACCACTTGTCTACTTGCATGACGTGTTTCCTTTATTTGGCCGAAATGTTCAGTACCGCTCGGAAGCACCATTCGAGATGTGTGGGTTTAGTGTGCTTCAATGGCATTAAGTTTTGGCGTTTTTAACACCTGGCACAGTCTTGCACACTTACTTCCTGTTGCGTTCACACACTCTCAAGTAGCCAAGACCGAAAGTGTAGGTATTTAGAAAAGTCCTAGAGTCTTCAGAAGCCATCAAGTGTTTTTTTGCGTAAATGATACCAGTGATGATACAGTCATATTTTTTTAAAGGTCCCATAACATGGATTATTTTATTATTTTATAATGTTTCCTGGGGTGCCCTTATAATGTTAGTATGTTTTTTTGTTTTTGTGTCTGCTGTGAGACTTCAGTGTAAACGCCCACTGCTGTGATTGGCTGACATGCTTGCATATAAAATAGCTAGCATTACATGTGGAACTCTTTCGAATACTTTTACTATTACAGCTATTATACGTTTTTACTATTACAGCTATCGAGATTAACGAATCGTGAGAAGTTTAAGTATTTAGATCTATTCCCATCACATAAAAGGTTGCAGTGATGAGCATTGAGTAGATGACTACTCTCACTAATGATTTCACCAATGCAAACATGAGGTAAATACAGTTCGTTGTGCAGTGTAACAGCGTCATTGATTTCATAACGAGTTTTGGAAAGTGTCCAGATAAACTCGCACTGTGTGATTGACAGCTTGGGCGATTGGAAATGGATTGTTCTTTGATCGCTTTCTGTATATATTTTAATCACAGTTTAAATAAGATTATTTTCATTCTACCAAGAGAAACGATGTGAAGTTGATTTTTTTGTCACTAGCTTGATTTACTGATGCATAAACAGTATTGAACGATTTTGAGAGAAAGATTATCTGTCTGAACTTGAACAATAACACATCAGAAATTCACATAACCCACTGGTTCTTCAGAGGCTCGGATGAAGGAACTAAAAAAATACTTTTGTGTTCATTTGTACATCCAAACACTGAGCAACTGCCATGCTTCGCTCGTTTGCAAGCCATGATGTCTCTCGAGGAAAAACCAATATCGCACTTGCGCAGCTCATTTTCTCATTGGGCGGGCCAAATTCTCTTTGCGGGCAAAGAAGAGAAAGGGGAGGTGACCTTTCCCCTTATGATGACATAAAGAGGAGATTCTAGATTCGCCCGTCTGAGCTTTCATTTTCTCAAAAATACCCAGGGCCTGGTTTACACCCATAAAAATGTCTAGCCACTGGGGGACCATAGGCAGGCTAGGGGAACTCATATTAATGTTAAAAAACCTCATAAAGTGAAATTTTCATGTCTTGGGACCTTTAATCACAATTGCAGTTTGAGAGTTCTGGTAGAGGGGAAGATTTGCAATGAATAATGACTCAAATTTTATACATACACGCATTGTATATTTATATATACATATAGTAAATAATATGTGATATATAATAGTACACAAATCATATGTACTTTCATGGTGTTTTTGCTGCATTGAAAGTCTGCATTGTCCATGTAGAGTTGCAATACCAATCAGACTGTTTTTATTACCACCCAAAATGTCTCCATAAATAACTATGTAGTTACAAATTTCATGTTGTTTTTTTAATTACACCTTTATTGTGTTTTCATGATTGATCACTGCTGTCACTTCCAAGTACTCAAATATTTGCGCAAAGTCCTACTCTGCTCTAAGCACAAGGAGCATGTGAACAATTGCTCAAATTTTATGCATTTGTATAACGGGTGACTTTCCCAGACCTGACAGAATAAAAGAGTTTTAAAGGGTCAAAATAAAATAATAAGTGGAAGCTCTTTAGTTGTGAATGGCTTTTTCTGGCGTGGAATATTGCTGGCGTGGCATTTCGAGAGAGGTTCATTACTGTTGTTGCCAGCTAACGATGCCCCTCATTGTCATTTAATAGGCTGTGCAAACAGATGTGTCACTCCAAAATCAAATGTTTGTCTTTCTACATAGCTGACCGTAGCACTGTGCGTTGTATCATTGTTTGTTCGTGTTCATAAGGGAGAGTTTGCGCATGTGATCATGCCAGTTTTCTGTCTTGTGTGCTTGCATGCGTTCAGAGATATGTTTTTATGTTTGTGTATCTGTGTTTTTGCATGTGCAAGTACCCAAAAAAGACACAATTCGACATATTTCACATCCCACCAAGTGGATTTCTGCTTTTGTTAATATTTCATCTTCAGATAATAATAAATGATATGATGAAATCAGCTGAAAGAGTGCTGTGTTCTGCAGATAAGAAGACAGAGTGTGTTTTTACAAGATCAATATGAAATGATAAAAACTTCACGATCAAGGTTAGTCAAATCGCTCCCAGATTGAAGTGCAGCATTTTTTGCCTTTTCCCTTTGATCTGTGTTCCCGGTGGAAATACAGCTTGGTTGATTTTACGTCTCGTTCCTGAACACACCCTACAAGTCGTTCCCGAACACTATACAGAGTGTGCGTTTAGTCAGATGAACTCATGACACTTTTCATCCGCAGCTTTGAAGCAGATTTTGATAGCTTAATGATCTGCTAACATCTCTCACTTTTAATAAATGCCATAAAACACACATTTGCAGCAGAATCCCTCTCAGGCTCATGTGCTGAGTTGTTTTTCTGTCGAGCAGACAACAGTTGAGGTTGTTGAAACAGTCGATTGAGAGTTAAAATACAATAGCAGGCATATGGTATTAGTTTTGTGAGGTGCATACACTGCTGTGCAAAAGTCTTAGGCATGTTGGTGTTTTCACCCCAAAAAATTTTTTAAGCCATTTATTTATATCTTTTGCTGTAGTGTGTCTGTAGGAAATATCCGTTTACGTTTTCAAACATTCCTTTTGCCATTAATTATGATAATCCAGTGAGATTTTTGTATGCACAAAGGAGTCTGACAACAGCCGGTCCTCCACACTGAGATCTGATCTCACTATCATTGAGTCTGTGTGGGATTACATGAAGAAACAGAAATGAGACACACTAAATCCAAAAGAACTGCATCAACGTCTCCAAAACTCTTGAAGAAACCTTCCTTCAAAGCTACATTACTGTGAAAAGTTTAGGCACTTGTGTAAAAATGCTGTAAAGTCAGGATGCTTTCAAAAAATAATGTCATAAATAGATTTTATTTGTCAATTAACTTTTTAACAAAATCAAATCAATATTTGGTGTGATCACCCTTTGTGTTTAAAACAGCGTTTGTCCAGGTACACCTGAGCATAGTTTTTAGGTAGCTTTGCAGGTCAGTTTCATATATACTGTATAAATAAGAAACCGCCACTTCATCACGGCACCTGTTAGTGGGTGGGATATATTAGGCAGCAAGTGAACATTTTGTCCTCAAAGTTGATGTGTTCGAAGTAGGAAAAATAGGCAAGCATAAGAATTTGAGCGAGTTAGAAAAGGGCCAAATTGTGATGGCTAGACGACTGGGTCAGAGCATCTCCAAAACGGCAGCTCTTGTGGGGTGTTCCTGAAACACCAAAGGTGGTCCAAGGAAGGAACAGTGGTGAACCGGCGACAAAGTCATGGGCGGCCAAGATTCACTGATGCAAGTGGGGAGCGAAGGCTGGCCTGTGTGGGCCGATCCAACGGACGAGCTACTGTAGTTCAAATTGCTTAAGAAGTTAACACTGGTTCTGATAAAAAGGTGTCAGAATACACAGTGCATCGCAGTTTGTTGCGTATGGGGCTGCATAGCCGCAGACCAGTCAGGGTGCCCATGCTGACCCCTATCCACAGCCGAAAACGCCAACACAGGACTGAACATCAGAACTGGACCACAGAGCAATGGAAGAAGGTGGCCTGGTCTGATGAATCACGTTTTCTTTTACATTTACGTGGATGGCCAGGTGCCTGTGCATCGCTTACCTGGGGAACACATGGCACCAGGATGCACTATGGGAAGGAGGCAAGCCAGCGGAGGCAGTGTGATGCTTTGGGCAATGTTCTGCTGGGAAACCTTGGGTCCTGCCATCCATGTGGATGTTACTTTGACACCCACCACCTACCTATGCATTGTTTCAGACCATGTACACCCTTTCATGGAAACGGTATTCCCTGGTGGCTGTGGCCTCTTTTAGCAGGATAATGCACCCTACCACAAAGCAAAAATGGTCCAGGAATGGTTTGAGGAGCACAACAATGAGATTGAGGTGTTGACTTGGCCTCCAAATTCGCCAGATCTCAATCCAATAAAGCATCTGTGGGATGTGCTGAACAAACAAGTGCGATCCATGGAGGTCCCACCTCGCAACTTACAGGACTTAAAGGATCTGTTGCTAACATCTCGGTGCCAGATACCACAGCACACCTTCAGGGGTCTAGTGGAGTCCATGCTTCGACGGGTCAGGGCTGTTTTGGCAGCAAAGGGGGACCAACACAATATTAGCAAGGTGGTCATAATGTTGTGCCTGATCGTTGTGTGTGTGTGTGTGTGTATATATATATATATATATATATATATATGTTTAGAACCTTCCTTTTGGTATAGTTATTCTCAGCATTAACAACAATTGCACAATCATGACACCAGCCCTCATTTATTTGTCCACTTTTTCAATTTTTCAGGATGACAAAAAGATACAAACCCTGGAGAACTCATCAATCACGGTCCATTTGCACACAGCAGTCGAGGATGCTTAACTGCAATATTCAGATGCAAAGTCTTAAGTGTAGTTACTTCTCTGTTTACTTGAACGTCTGAGTGATTATTATCTGCATCCCTGATTGAGCCTGAAGAGGGCTGGCAGGCTCAGATCAGCTGGATGGTGATTGGTAGATGACTAGGAAGTCTGTATTTCTCCATTTATATATTCAGTCAGTCTGACAGAGAGAGAACACAACACCCTCTTCAGTCTCTGGTTGTCTCGGAACAGTCAGGGCTTGATTCGCCACATTATGGTGAAACGTTTTAACAGGTGGTGAGAAGATGGTTGTCAAGCGTTCCATATAATCTTGACAGACTTAAAAGCATCTAGTATCATTTGAGAGTTTAAAGTGTCTACATGCACAATCTCACATGTAAACACCTTAAACTATTTTCTTTTATCAGATAAACGGTTTATTTGCCAGGTTTATTTACACCTTTACATTATGCTGCAGTCTGAATCTCTTCATTCTCTCTTTTAGAAGCTTAGTGAGGAATGATAAATATTATACAGTTTCATACCACTGATTTATCCCCGTTGTCACCCTGAATCGGTGTTTTCTGCTCCAATCAATACGGTTTGATTGGACAGAACTACTGTGTTTGCTGTTTGTGGACGGCACTATAGAAGGACGTTCTCTAAACCGATCAGGGACATCCTGTGAATCAGCTGTACTTAATCTCTCCCGATCGCGTCTGCTTTCTGCTGACTGCGCTTCGGTAGTGTGGCAATAATGTAGCGCAGAGTGTGTAAACAATGTAAGTACTGTTGATCCGCAGAAGGTCCTTTAAAGCCCACAAAGGTTAGCTGAGTTTGCTTTGGCCTTTTGCGACGTAATGGCAGCAATTTCCACCGGCTTCACGTACGGCACAGCTTCCCATCAGAGATCCCTGAGTAAACCTAATTAGATATACCTTCACCTTTCCTGCTGGCGTGATTTCAAAAAGGGGTCGCACCATTCTCTTCCATTAGCGATTAATATCCTTTCTCCTTGTAGATATCTTTGCGCGATATTAGTGTTTAGCGCAGAATGTCATCGAAATATCATAGTTAATCATACACATTTTCTCAGCACCACGTTTAATTGGAGCTGCTCTAATCACTGTGAGGAGGAAATTATATGTTGAGTTTTTGAGGGAATGACGGAGGCCTGAAGCTTCAGAGATGCATTAGGAAGATGTAATAGGGTGTTTCTTCAGCTGCAGGTTCGTTAATGATTTTTTTAAACTAGCAGACGGACTTTAAATAAAAGATTTAATATTTTTTATTTGAAGATCACATTAAAACCTTTTGACTGTGCCTTCATCATTTATTTTGGCAACTTTTTTTTTTTCAGAGCCCAACTTGAACATTATAAAACTTTATAAAAATACTAATTATTTTCATTTATTTATAATATTTCTATTTTTAAAACTACAAATGAAATGAACAAACTATTTCAGTATTTATTGTGTATCAATTTTCAAAAATTGTGACAACATCATTTACATAACAACCAATAACATTATATTAACCAAGACAGCCACAACAGTAAATGGATAATAAAAGTGGATAATTATTTTGCTGAGTATTTTGTTTTTTTTTTTCACTCAAGTGATTGTCATATTATGCAAAAAGTGTAGAATACATAAATAGCTAGCTATGAAATTAGCCTTAGCAAGACAGAGAGTCTGCCATTTTATTACAAAAATGATTACATTTCCATCCATCATTTTCACTACAGAATGTTTGCAACAAAATACTTAATATGAGAGTGTCTTTAAAACATTCATGACAAAATTCAGTATGTCCTTTGGACATTGTTAGTAGACAAGCTACATACACTGAGTTTAAAAACTGTTTTGAAAGTGTTTCCCACAGGGCCAAAATTGTTTACAGTTTAAGAAACAGCCAACATTGTTTGTTATCAGTGCAGCGGAGTGGTTTTATTCTAGAGAATATATGCAATGGAAACTCCTTGACCAGCCTGAACTGGTTCCATTCACACCATTGTCAGTCACAACTCAGAGACAGACAAACTATTTCAGGTCATTTGTCCTCCAATAGACTTTCTCTTCTGGAAATGCTGGAAGGTTCATAAAGCCTCCGTGGTATTGTGACTGGCACAGGGTTTTCTGCAGGTGTGCTGGGGGGTTCAAAGGGGATGAAGAAAGGCCCTTTGAAGCGGCTGAAGTTCATGCGTTGACCTTTAGCAGCCCAGTGTCCGACTCCCTGGAAGCCGAGAGAATGACTGCATAAGCAGGCACACCGCTGACAGAGTGGACCGATGTGGCAGCATTGATGGCGCCGAATTCACGGAGCCTTGTTAAAGACATAAAGAGATTAAAAAGAAAGAGAGGAGTGACTTTCTGAACGAGAGGTATTCTAACCTTCAGCACCCCCATTATGAGCAAAGACGTCATCCCAAAAGTCCCTTCGGAAGGCGATTCTTCAATTTGTACATGGGTATTATTACGCTGTGCCTACCATCATATCAATTTGAGAGCTGAAAATCAGTCAAGATTATTTCAGGCTCTTATATAAGGAAGAACATAACTCATTGAGAAGCAGCGATCTGCTAGCTTTCTCTAGAGAAATTTACAGCCATCTATAAAATGAGAAACACAGAAAATATATCATTTCCATTTTCCCTCCATCTCTCTTATCACTTAGATTTATCCAAGATGTGCAGAGATAAATTGGATTATTTAAAACCAGATACCGATTAGATAATAGTCAGGATGGATGGTTAGTTATTCAGCAACTGATCGATCGATTAGTAATTGTCAACTTGTGCAAAAAACATGAAAAAAATAAATACATAATTCTATTTAGCATACAAAAGCCATACAATTAGCCTTAGATACAGGTTTTCATATTTATCATTTGGTTTAATTTTCCTTTATACATTTATCTGTGTATTCTTTAGCAGTAAAAGCTACAATGTGTCCAATAGGATTTTAGTGGAAACTCCTTCAGAGAAGTTGCATCTTCAGATTCATCCCTTTTAAATCACCTCTGTCACAGCCATCAAAGCACCGCTTGTGGATTCACCGCATTCAACAGTAACTTTCAAGACTGTCAGCCTTTATTTATCCATGGACTTCAATTTGCCTGCTGTGAGCAATGTTCCTGTTATTATGCAAAATCTGACGTCCTCAGTTTTTGAGTAAGGACTTTATAGTTTTGTGCCATAAAATGCTATTTGTTGACTGCATTTCCGGCACGTTTTTGGATTTAGCCTGCACTATTTTTCGCTCTGTTAGTCTATACATTCAGACAGTCATCTTTGGTCTGTTTTTGCAGCATCTTGGTTCCAACACATTTCATTTAAGACGGCGTGTTAAGACAGCTCAGCTTTTAAAAATGCACTTCGAAACTAACTCTAGATGGTGAGAAACCCATAAGATGATCAGACATGATCCCATATCTGGATAATTATACAAGGCTTCATTTATGAATTAGTTAACCCAAAATATGAAAATTCCATAATTTTCTCACTCATGTCATTCGAAACCAGTATTGCTTTCCAAAAAAAAAAACACTGGACCCCTTTTGACATTCATTGTGCAATTGAATATACAAACACATTTTTTTTTTTTTTCAGTCTTAGAGGTTTAGAACAACATGAGGGTGAGTAAATGGTGACAGAAGTTACATTTTTGCATGAACTATACCTTAGAAGACCCACTAGGTGACTTAATTGTTCTGACATCTAGTTTTGCACATCCCTTTAATATTTTTTATATAAAGAAAACACGCCAGTGGCAAACAGCCTGCCACGACTCTCGGGGATTAGATTCCACGTTGGACACGACAGCGGCTGGCTCTGAGTTATATGTCATTGTGTATAGAATTACGCAACCGCTGACCTTTTAATGCTGCTGGCTCCTCAATTTATGACCTCTTCAAACACAGCTCTCAGAAACAGCCACCCCAGTGCGAGTCCGGCGTACGGCGAACACACAGCGCACCATATCAGCATTCATAGAGTCCTGAACACATTCTTTTCCAGAGGTTAAGCACTGCAGGGGATTGGCAAGCGTGCTCGGAAAGGAGAAACAGGAAACACGCCATCTCTGACACTGGAGAGTGTTTTAGTGAGTGTGTGTGTGCTATTGTTTTATATGCCTCACTTGAATAATGTCAGCAGTATTATGCAGGGCCCACCTGTGCACGATAGATTGTTATGTTTTATTTCATGTATGTTGTGTTTCTTATCATAAAAATGGTTTCTTGCTTTCTTCTTCCCTTTTGTTAAAAGCCCTCATAAATCACCAGGTGGCATTAGTGGAGTAATAGTTGCTGCATTGTTAACCTGCTCAAGTGGTTCTTTCTCATTTAGGATCAATAACCTAACTGTGTGCGATATAACTTACCTCACGTTATGCAGAACTCACTGTGTTTAGGCAATTTATCAGCTTAGAAGCGAAAATAGCAATTTTCAAAACAACGTGCATGAAAGGAATCATTTAATGAATTATTTGAATGACCTGTAAGAAATTATCACAATTGCTGTGAAGTGCCGCCCTTAGTTTGATTGGAAATTAGACGTGTAGATTGCAGCCTGTAAGCCAAACACCTTTTTAGTCTTGGTTGTGGAGATATAAAGCTTTTCTTCACCTTCTGGAATGTTTCAGCTTCCGAGGCTAAGCTTTCAGTGGCACATGTGGCATAATTCTGGTTCTTCCTTCAAGCCCTGTTTGCACTAGTGTACGTTTTCGTTTTAACACAGCTTTTTAAAATGAAAACGTTCCTTGTTCAAAATGGCGTTTCCACGGCGTTTCAGAAAAGATCTCCGTTCACACTACACGACCAAAAAACGCATGTCACATGACCATGCACGTAGTGTAAATAGTTGCAGATTGCTCTAATCATAGTTTGCCTCTTGCGCAGGCGGCTGCAGTATTATAAAAGGCAGAGTTTAATAACTACACAATGGCTGCTAAAAAGGACAACAAAGTGAGTAAACCTTGCAGTTCCGTCTCCATGTTATTGTTTATACGGTCGTCGAGACTGGTCTGTTTCAGAGCCGTTGAGAGAGACAGCTCTGGTCTGTTATCGTCGTGTTCCGGTGTGGTGAAGAGATGAGTCCCAGCAAAGTGATGACGAGTCCCAGCTTAGGACCCAATGGGTAATAGCTTTAGTGCCTGGTTACAAATCAGATATCACTTTATTATATAATTCGTTTGAACTACGTTGTAATGGCCATTAATGTCTTATCAGTTTAATTAATCATTTTTTAATCATTAATTAACTTATATGTTTCATATACTAGTATATAACCGAAGCTATAGATTGTGAAATTAAAAATTTCTAGTTCTTAGTGTTTAAAAAAAGTTTAGTTTAATAAAAAACTTCGATAACAAATATGATACAAGCATAATTCAGTTTATGAATTATGACATGACATGCTTGTAATTAAAAAAAAAAATTATATGCCTTATTGCTTAATAACAATTAACAATGTCGCAAAACATACCTAAAAATGCAGTTTCTTTCACTTAAACGATATAATCAGGATAAAAATAAAAGATTATTAAATGAATTCAAGTTTGATTGATTACATTAAGAATCGTGAGAACAGCTTTAGATCAGGCATACTACTGGGGTCCTAAGCTGGCTGGGACTCATCAATCGCCTTCGTTTTCAAAAGTCTCCATTGGTCCGTTTACACTGAAACGCAGCCCAGGAGTTTTCAAACTAAAACGGAGTTTGCAGCATTTTCCAAAAGTCTCTGTTTTCGAGGGTCGAAAACTCCGGAGTAGTGTAGATGCCAAGTGTAACCGTAGCAAATGTTATGCATTTTAAAACGAAAGCGCAATACTGTAAACAGGGTCTCAGTGTAAGTGTATGGAATTGTGTTTGCTCATTGTATCATGTATCATTAGTCAGATGGCTTAGAAATGTAAACTCTTTAAATGTTAAGAAGACATTGTGTTTGTGTCAATTCACCCCTCAAAAAAGCTTTGTTATTATAGTAATACAAAAGTAAAGTGGGCTGTTTTTGTACAGATTATTCCTTTATTTAAAAAAATAAGGTAACATTCTCTATTATGGAGTTATTGAAGCTCTATCGACAGTATCTGTGGTATAATGTTGATTAGCACTAATTATTTTGACTTGTGCCTCAGCCTCTTTTTTTTAAATAAAACAAATTGTTAGGAACTTACAATGGAAGTATATGGTATAAAGTGTTTCATGACCAATGTTAAGCCGTTAACTTTTAAACTTTTGCATTATAAAAAAGGGGACTGATCACAACAGAGAAATGTATATAGAAATTACATGGGCAAAAAAAAAGAGTCTACCCAGACAGCAGTTTTGATGCCAAGACCTGTAACTGACATTACAGCTAAAATAAAATAATGTCTTGTATATATATGTATAATAGCAGAAAAGAGACAATCATTAGACATGGAAATGGGCTTTTATTATGTATGTCGCTTTCTCTTTCCACTAGTCCCTGTAACGCCTCAGAGGGTCTTTCACATGCGGGGACTGTTAAGTATAATGTGCAATTATCATTAATTATCATTAACTGAGGAACGCAACTCGGATGCGTTCAGAAGTAGGATCTGCGATTCGCCCTACGTCGACAAATAGCGCCACTGAAAATGGTTGCTATCTGCGCCTCCATGTTGAGAAGTCATCAGAGAAATTAAGATTATGTGGGTGTTCTTGACTAAGGGCTAAATTGTTTCCATTAGCGCAAACAATTGAAGCGACAGTGTTTATGAAAATGACAGAAAGTGGGGAATATTTTGGTAGTAGCCACACCGTGTTATCCCCCATGAGCCTTTCAGTCTAAGTACTTATACTTTTACTAACCTGCAATAAACTTCTCAATCTCCCCAGAATATCCCCCTGATTGACACCTCTGACCTTTCGTTCCGGGCGTTTGCAGAGCAAAAACAGCCCATTCCCCTGGTGATTGGCTGGTGTGTTTGTGATTGCCTTAGCTGATTGGCAGGCAGCGTGATTGGCGGGGGGTCTCCGGCTGGCAGCGCAGGGGGGGTCGGGGAGCAGCTGCAGAGGCGGGCTGGTCTCTTGGATGTGAAAATGGTTTTGATAAATAATAAAACAGTGGTAATAACCAGCTGCTTTTAAGGGCACGTGACCTTCCGCCACAACCGCCATGCAAATAATGACTTTACGGCAACCTGATTGGTTCATGCATTATTAAGCCCAACCCCCCTTGGCTAACTCCACCCGCTAATGGCGCCACAGGTGTCCTCACATGGCTGTTCAAATATCATCCTCTTTCATTTGCTTTTATGCTTTCTTTTTTAATCCCATCTCTCACTTGGCATGGCCCTCAATTTCCCTGTGGAAATAAAGGGCTGGTTATTGTATCCACCGGAGGAAGCTTCCCTCGGACTGTGTGCTATCATGATTTTTTTTGTGTGTGGCTAATGAGCTTGTGGTTATATCTGTGTGTGTGTGTATGTGTGTGTGTTTTGGAAGGAAGGCAAGCGAGAAAGAAAGCCATATTGACTCTGTATACTTCCCTGGATGCTTACTTCCAATATGATCCATTGACGCTTAGTGTGACTGCGCAGTATGGATTCCGCTGTGGCAATTCATACTCACCACTTCTCCACATCGATCTTTTTGTCCTCACTATCTCTCTGTGTGTGTAGTAGATGACTTTACACTGACAATAGAAAGAAGAAAGGAACAAAGCTCAGCATCTACGTAGTCATTCTCCCTTCACGGACAGACCGCACATAACCATGCAGCAAAAGGTCTCGATTTCTGCCTTTGAACGCTGTGAAAAGCTTGGTTTGGATTGATGTGCTGATCTTCTTTATAAAAGTATGGCTTAGAGATTGGTGCACATGCTCCAGACATATTGAGCCTTAGTGCTCATGTGGGTTACATGCGATTTAGGTTTAAACCCGACCTTGTTCGATTTGCACTCTCTATACGCCCAAATGATTTCCTTTGTATATCTCTACTGAAAATGTGAGTGTGATGTAAAGCTTGATGCTACAGTGCTCAGGGTGTTGCTGTGTAGTTGCTCAAGCATTCTGAGGTCTCGGTGGTTCATACGTTTGGGGTCGGTAAGATTTTCTCTTTTATATGTTCAACAGTAAAACAGTAATATTTAATGCATCATTGTTGAAGTAAAGTATTAATTTCTTACAAAAATAAATAAAATACTTATCCCAAACTTGTGTACAGTAATGTATGTGTTTCTGGATGGCCGCTAGGGTGTTGTTATGTGGTTGCTAGGGTGTTTTGGGTAGTTGCTTCATGATATTATTCTATTTATAACCTTCTGGTCTCTAGATATTGCTCGGCTCCTTCAATAAAAATCTATTATATTTATTATTTCTTAGAGAAGTAATAGCACACCTCTCCCTCAACAATCTGCACAATTCGTGGTAAGGGTTGTGAGATGGGTTACACAGCAAAGTATAATAGTTAGGGTTAGCCGTTCATTCAAATCAAGTATGACAGAAAGTGACTGCAGACTGCATCCGCTTTTCCTTTCAGTGGTCGAATTCTCTGAGATTATCTGAGGTTTGTGTACAGAAAACATGTTCTGTCCTAAGTCATTTATGTAAACCTGCATGGTGTGAAACCACACTGATGAATAGATGGTTAGTGTGCATGACATGGTAATGTTGTTCACGTCAACTCATGTCTAAAGAGCCAACGTGAAACCTAGTGAAAATTACACTGTAAATATACACTGATAGAAAGAGATTGTAAAAGATTTTCTAGCGATGCATAAGTTTGAGAATCGAGAACTTGTAGAGAGAGCAGATAATGTTATGGCTGATGATTATAAATTATGGACAGTATTATATGTGGTGTTTTAAAATACCATTTTTGACGATAAAGCTCCAATCTCAAATTTGACATGTTTGGAGATTCAAATTTGTTTGCATCTGTGAAGAATGTAAAATGTTTATGGATGTAAATGTTACATTTAAACTTTTTCATACTTTTTTATGAAGCACTAATACCGTGCATTCAAAATGATATTGAACAAATGTGAGTGGTTTATGTGAATGCTTTGTTGAGTGGAGGCTTTCTCTTGTGATTCCCGAGTGTGTGTGCAGAAGAACCTGCTGGCTGAAGATGTGTGCACTGGGCTTGTTCTGGAGGAAATCTCTGTTTAAAGAGGATGTTGTGAGGTCCTGGTGCACCACTGCAATCTCTCAAAACCGAGAGACCAACTGAGGCAAAAAAAAAAAAAAAGCCCATCTCTTTCTCTCACACACACATTTCCACTTTAACCTCCCAACCCTCTCTTTCCCTCCTCAGATGTGTTGTACCTGTCTTCCTCCATCCCACACCATCTCTCCCTCTGTGTCTCGTCACTCTGTTTCCCCCAGCACCCGCGCCCCCCACCCCTTTTCTCCATGGCTTTTGTCAGATGAGAGTGACAGGTCCCGACGGAGAAAGCCGGGAAAAAGCGCGGCACAAGACAGTCGTCTGGCGTTCCATAGCCTCGGCACTTTGTGTTTGAGATGTTCAATCAAAATGCTAATGGCTCTTGCGACGAGGGAACGATATTATTGTTCCACTAATTGATAAGAGAAGGAAGATGGAAGGGCCCCGTGTTGCCGGTCTATGCTGCCGCATACCCGCCGCTCAGACACTCTGTTTTAATTACAATTACACAAATGAAAGGGAACAAATTGATCCAACCAACAAACAGTTTGCCGTTGCTCCCCTTTGCGTAGTAAACACTATACATTATTTAGTCATTTTATGCATTATTTATTCCATACCTCACTCCTGTTCAACGTTGAGATCCTATGGAAAATGCCAAAATATCTATTGAATCCACTTTTAGACTATATTAATTTTGTTCCCCTAACTAATTGGGAAATCTTTTTTTTTTCTTTTGAGTTAAATTAACAACTGAATTCTGATTGGATACGGCATTTTTGCCACTATTTAGTGACTACAAATGTTATAATTTATAGTGATTATACTCATTCACTGTATACTATAATAAAGCAAAATAATCTTTTCAGATGTCTTTTTCTTTTATGCTGCTAAGTGTCCTTAAAGCAATCCTTTGTGACCCTAAGCTTGAAACAGGAAGCAATTCCCTTGATGGTGTCTGTCTGCTAGGAAACGTCGGCCACCCGTACTTGTTGGGCTATTGATATGTGTTTTCCTCTCTGCAAGGCGTCTAAGTATAGCCGCGGGCTGAACCTTTTCCATGAATCTTCGTAGGGGTCATGAGAGAGAAAGACATTTCAGTGTCTGTAGATGTATCAGAGCTCCATGCTCTGCTGGGTGGCATAGAAAGGGCAATTAATAGCCTCTCCGGTTATTTCTTCCTGTCGGGATGTCCGTCAAGTGGGAGTGATGCTCCTGTCCGCCGCGTTCCTTGGAGATGTGGTCTGTCTTATTAAGTTGTCGACAGATTTGACTCTATGTGTGTGTGTGTGTGTGTGTGAGAGAGAAAGACTACATATGCTACATATTTTCAGGGTTGGTGGGTTGCCTGAATCCCTGTTTAATTAGTCTGATTTCATGTTAACCTCACTCTGATTGGATGCATTTATGGTATTGGCATACCACCTTAATAGTGTAACGCTCAAATTTTTTTTTTTTACCCATTATTTTCTTTCTCTCTTTCCAGCCTATGCACTTGTCACTAGTCTGTGTATGTCCTGGGACCACTTCAAACAGTATGTATGTGTTCGCGTAATCGCATCACATTTGCCTGAAGGCAACTCAGCAAGTCGCCATGTTTAAACAGCCATCTTCATAACAGCGCAGGGAGAGGGAGGACCTGTTGACAGAGGCCTTTGGAAATGTGCTGAAAATGTCAATACTAAGGGGAGAAATTAGCTCAAACGTGCCTTTAGGTTAAAGAGGAGACCAGCAGAGAAGAAGAAAGAAAAAAAGGTTTCATCAGGCTCAAATCAGGCAGTAAGCAACACAGGCTCACAAAATGAATCCGACTGACTCGGGCAGGGTATTTTTCTGCTTTTAAAAGCTGCCTAGTACAGGTGCACAAGGTTAATGAGAACAACTCTCCCGGGTGGCACTCGCCAGAGGGAAGCAACACAATATGAGAGAGAATGAGAGATTGAGTCTGCACTGTCACAGCTAGAAATGAGCAGTTGAGAGAGTTTTTGCTAAATTCTGTTTGAGAGGTGCCAGACTCGGGGGTGAGGGTATCTGGGAAATGCCTGATGCTATTTTATTGCGCATTTGACAGCTGCAGACTGCTACACGCTGGTCCTTGCGTGGGGGCATAATTGGTTCTGCGCCGGCCACGTCGCGCCGTCCGGCGTGTAGTTTGGTGGGATTATGGCGAGGCGAGGGCTTTGAGTCATGTGTGCCGGAGATACAGGAGCGTCTGGCGGTGGTCAGCTTGAAAAAGGCTGAGCAGGAGAGGGAGGTGGTCGACCTGGACTTTTCTCACAGCTTGTCCATTTTCTTCAGCTTTTCTGACAGATAAGCTCACAGAGAGAGAGATAGAGAGCGAGAGAATGAATAAGAGAAGGAGAGAGAGGAAAATGGGCTCTTTCAGCCTTTAGATTTCATTTCAGTAGGCTTTATCTCTGCAGAACAATGCCAATGGAAAAGCTT